>NW_007732225.1:103743-112827 GCF_000696425.1 Galeopterus variegatus | reverse complement strand
TCTAGCAATAGTCCCATAAGGTAGGTACTATTATTATTATTCTTTTCCTAAAAGTGAAAATGAAAACCTTGAGAGATTAATCAGCATTACACAATTGGTTAGTAACAGAGATGGTATCACAATCCAGCCACATAGTCCAAGGCATCAAATCCTAACCAATATATCCACCTGTTTCTGAGATCAGCCCTCATGGCATTGGCTAACGTTTAGAGAGTTGTTTCAGTTTTCAACAACTGATGTTTAAAATTTAGGGGGAATTTTAAAGTTTTAGTTAACATTAAAGTTGCACTGTATTTCCTTCCTGGTAAAAGAAAGACAAAAAAGAGGCAAAAGCTGGTAGACACATATATTCAGTAATCAAAACAGAACGACCATAACAGTGGGGGTAATACACTTGGGCTGCCTTTGTGAATTAATTTAAAACTGGTTGCATGCCTGGAATTGCTTAATATGAACTTCCCTGTAAAAAAAGCTCTGAGTTACCCTTTCTTGTTAATAGGATTGCCATTTTTTTTTTCCTCTGTAACTCTGAACAACAGATAACACTGTATAATACTTATCCCAACAAAGGCTCCAAATCAGCAGAGGATGGAAAATACACACTCTTTTTCAGAAGCCCATTTTCTTTGTTTTGTAAAAACCTGTTGGGACGAAGGTTAATCACAAACAGAGATGTAATTCAGTGTGGGGAAATGTTTCTTCTCCATTCTGACAATAGCCTTAATCTTAATTACTCAATTTACTCCAAGGAAGAGTCAGATTAATGTACCTGTTAGAACACCACCCAGTTTCTCTAATTAATGTAAATTGTAAAATGTCCAGGAGGTGTTAGGAAGCAGAATGTGGTTTGTTCATATAATGTGAAAACATCCTAATTAGGTATTCTTGGAGAAAGGCTCTAATTAATGTAAATTGTAAAATGTCCAGGAGGTGTTAGGAAGCAGAATGTGGTTTGTTCTTATAATGTGAAAACATCCTAATTAGGTATTCTTGGAGAAAGGTTTCCTTGTGAACCACTTCCAAGAAAAACAGGAAAAGTTTCAAGAGAAAAAACAAAAAATCTTGAGCTGAAGTCACATTGGGGATACATCGTCTTTCTGAGCACAGGAGTCTGAAATAAGGGATTCTATGATGGCACGGGCTTTGGTCTCAGATGGGATCAAGTCCTCTGAGTTGTCTAGCAATGATAAGGCACAGGGAATGCAATTCAAGCCTCTGAAAAGACAAGACTCAGTCTTCAATTATCTGCGACAACTGTCTTCATCACCACTACCACCACCATCATCATCCAACGTAATTATACAGCTATTTAATTAAGGATCTGGAAATGCAGGAATCAAATAAATAGTGTCCCTCTCACCTAGGGGATGACTATCTAGATAGAGAAGATAAAAAAAGGTATTTATTTTCACAGGAATTTTGTTTGTATTTAATATTGGGTAAGGTAGTGCGTACAGAAATACTACTGGAGGGCAAACAAACCCTCTTTTCTAATGATTTTATTAATTCATAATGCACATAATTCACATATATATTATTATATAATTAAATATATTATATATTTAATTAAAATTAATTATATTTAATTATAATTATATATATAATTAAATAAATAATCTCTGCTATGTTAGAAAGGATGCCAAAATGAATAAGTATGACATCCAGAAACACTGAATCTCACAGATAAGCCAAGAAATCGGGAACAAGTAACACCCGTGAAACACGTTGTGCTGGGGTTAAGGATCAATAATCCTGGGACTGTATAAGTGCGGCCCCCAACCTATTTTGTAGAAGTGCTTGTGAGAGAGGATCCCAGGAAGAAGTGATTTTTAAGTCAAAGTCAACAGGAAGAGTAAGTAGTCTTTCCTAGGGAAAGACGAGAGCATTTGATTCTGCAAAGACCCAAAGGTGAGGGAGTGTAGAGATCACCCAGGATTCAGTAGCTTTATAGGGTTGGAGTTAGGAGAGTGGAGGGAGAGACGGTGAGAAATGGCTGGAAAGGCAAGCGCAGGCTGAATCCTAAAGAGCCTTCTTTTGCTGTGAGAAGGAGTTTAAGCTTTATCCTGAAGGCATTTAGAAGACGTGAAAGAGTTTCAGCAAAACATCTTTGCACTTTGTAAGGATCGTTCCAGATGTTGCGTGTAGAAGGAATGGGTAAGTGAGAGAGGAGTCAAGGAAACCGGGTGGTGTCAGAAGTTTGAGGCAGAGACAAGAGCATGCCAACTGAGGGACCAGCGATGCACATGGACAAATTTGGATGGTATCAGGAGATATTACAGAAATAATATTAACTGGAATAAAGGCTGAATACATGATGGTAGGGGTGGTATAGAATAAAATTCCTTTGAGACTTAATATTTTATAGTTTACTTATTGGACAGGCTGGTGGTTTGACATACACAATTTCAATGAAACACTAATGCGACTGCATAGAGATGCTGGTAAGAAAACTGGGCAATCAAAAGCACCGAAGTTCACTGAAACTTTTTCAACATACTCGTATCTCCTTTCAATGAAACACTAATGCGACTGCATAGAGATGCTGGTAAGAAAACTGGGCAATCAAAAGTACCGAAGTTCACTGAAACTTTTTCAACATACTCGTATCTCCAATTCTCTTATCTGGAGATAACTTCCTCAGCAACTTCAAAAATTGTGAACCTAATTCACAACTGATATGCAAGAAAAAGTTAACCCTGAGTTTTCTAAATAGAGGAATTTTGCTTCATGTGCTTTACTTGGGGAGATTCCCTTTTCCACTGAGTAGGTCTGTTGGCTTCTATTTTCCATACAATCGTAACGTCATTTAACGTAGCTGGTTTTCCAGCTGGAAGGAGATTAGAAGTACCGAAAGTGCAGGAAGCAGGCACTAGGACAGCAGACACAAGAAGAAATAACTGCTGAAATGTATTCTTCAGTGAAGTCTTTGTCATGGCTTTCTCAGTGCTTAGCACTGGGCTGATCCTCCATCTGTGGAATCAGCACTTGGGAATTCCACTGGCAAAGGAGAGAGGACAGCACAGAACACAGGCCGCCAGATCTCAAGAGCATCACAAACTGGAGTCATGTAACAGCTTATCATAATCCCGTATTTTACAACCCAGTCAACCAGCAACTTTCTTAGTAACAAAAAGTCTTTAAGAACAGAATAAGTTCTTAAAGACTTTAGATTTCATTTTGTAAAGACAATAGATTTCATTTTGTAAAGAGAAGTGAGTATAAAGTATTTCCAAAGCATTCTATCAAAAATGGCTGACCTTTGAATTGGTCAAATATAGACGAAGAAAGCCTTTGTTTTTCTTAAACATTTTATTGAGGTGAAGAGGGATAGCTCTACTCAGTTTGTGTGGAAAAATAGCAGTGCTTACTTTTCACCATTTTTCTTCTTCTTCTTGTTTTTTAATCTAAAAGTTCACCTCAGCCATGCAAATTCTCACAGGTAATGAGATTCATTTTTATGGAGTAGAGGAATGTTGAGAAGCAGTTTTCAGCTCAGAGTTTGGAGGATTGCATGGGATGAACAGGGTATCTTTTGCTGGTTGGTTTATGGAAGGAAAGAGGTGGGGACTGTCCTTCCATGGAAACTCCACCTCTTCATAAAACTTCTAATATGGAATGGTAGAATTTCCAGGAAAATTCTAACTTTCCTCATTTAATGGTCAAACTCTTCCATCAAAAAAAAAAAAAAAAAGCACCAACTTACTGTCCTTATTTCTTCACATTCCTGTCACCTACACTTTTCATCCTTTCATAATTTGGCCCCGCACTTATACCACCCCTGGAACAGCTCTAACTAAAGTCTCAGGTGTTTCCTATATGGTTAGATCCCTCTTATTTGGCCTCTTGCCAACATTCAGCACCCTTTACCATCACTGTTTCTTGAAACACTAGTATTTCATAATTTGGCCCCGCACTTATACCACCCCTGGAACAGCTCTAACTAAAGTCTCAGGTGGTTCCTATATGGTTAGATTCCTCTTATTTGGCCTCTTGCCAACATTCAGCACCCTTTACCATCACTGTTTCTTGAAACACTAGTAGCACTCTCCTTTTTCCTCATAATATTTATTATAGTGTTAAGGGCATGTTTGTGTGATAATTTGGTTAAGTCTGTCTCCTCCATCAGAGAGTGAGCTTGGTAACAAGAGCAAGGTGCTTGTCTGTTTTGCCTACCACTGTATCACTGGCACCTAGAGGCTGCCACATGGGAAGAGTTCAAAAAATGTTTATTGATAACATGAGTAAATGAAAAGCTCATGTTATGCTAGTTTTAAGAATCTGAGACTGGAGCAAAGATAATTTTCTGTCCCCTAAAATTTTAAACCAATATCCCTATGCTAGTTTACTCTTACAAGTTTGATAACTCAATATAAAATGTCCAATAAAAACTTTAAGATCTTGTAATCCTGTCAAGTCTTACCTCAAGACAAGAGGTAGGAACAATGATTTCAATATCTCAGTTATGATCAATGATAATAGTAAAAATATTTAACAGTGGATACAACATAGGCACTGAAAAATCAGAACAGTTATTGGCTACAAACAATTTGTTTGTCTCTATTGCTAGTATCTGCTGAATATCAGCTTGCTATGGATTGCACTATGTCTCCCCAAAATTCATATGTTAAACCTTTAACTCCAAAAGTGACTGTATTTGGAAATAGGGCCTTTAGGAGCTAATTCAGGTTAATAAAGTTATAAAGATGGGACACTAATTCAACAAAATTGGTGGCCTCCTAAGAAGAGGAAGATCTTTTCCTCCTCCCCTCTCTCTCCTTTCCCCATCCTGTTGTGCTCAGAAGAAAGGCCAGGTGAAGACAGAGCAGGCAGTAAAAGAGCCCTCACCAGAAACCAAACCCTGCCAGACTTTGATCTTGGACTTTCCAGACTCTAGAACTGTGAGAAAATAAATTCTTCTCATTTAAGCCATCCAGTCTATTGTATTTTATTATGGCAGCCCTGGAGAGTTAATACACAGATCTAATTAATCCTAAGAACAATCTTATTACCAAGAATCTGGTACACCTGTAACAGACAGATTGGCTTTAAGCTTATCTTAAAAAAAATAACCTTTTAGAGAGATTCTACAGGTTTTATAACATTCACTTAAAACTTAAAAGTTCAGGAACACTCTTGGATATCACATACCAGTTTTCATAATAGGAATAAATTACTTTTCGCAGTATATGTCCTGGAAAAACCCATGTGATCAATTTTATTTATTAAAGTTTCATTTGTTATGGGAATTTGCTATTTCCAGAAATTATACAGTATGCCACAAAGTGTCCTTAAAGGATAGTTCTGCAAAGTGCTCCAAAAAAGTTAAAAAAATAAATAAATAAATTCTCTTGATTAAGCAAGTGTGGGAAATGATGCTTTATTAAAACAAAGTTAAATAGGTTTATTTTATTACTGGAACTCTTAGACTCTTCCACAACTAGTGTGTTGAATAAATTCATCAGTATTGTTCATTGTGATTCTCAAGAGGTAGATATATAATGCAGAAGTTTTTCAAGTTTATTTGACAAGGGGATCCCTATTTCATTTAACACAAATTAATACCCATGGTACTGATGTTTTGCAGGATACACAGATTTCTCAATAAATCCTATTTTAAAGTGAAGAGCCCTTTTGCAAAGGAAAGAATCACTGTATTTATAGCTTTCAGTGCAGGGAAAAAAGTTACATATTTCAAACAGAAATTAGGTGCTGACAAAAGTTTTGAAAAGGCATCAGGAGTGAAAAACAGGGGTAGGAGATACTGTTATCATGTTTTTAGGTCACACACTATAAACTGCACTCAGAAGGTCAGGAAGGTGCTGTTGCTACTGGGACATTATAAAATAAAAAGCTATAGGAAACCACTGAGGGAACCACATTATCCCTAAGTTCCAAAGCTGGGGCCTGTCTGAGGATGTGGAGTTTAGCCAGACACTGCAAATGCTCGTGTCTGCTGAGACCAACACATCAGCTGCCAATGCCAGAGGAAGATGATCCTCTTTCTCTCTTACATCTCCCACTTCTTGCACAAATGCATCTCATTGGCAGATGGAAATTAAATCCAGAACCCTAGAGACAAGAAAGTCTGTGAAATATAATACCCAGGCTTACAGCCTCAGAGTTACAGACTTATAAATTGTACAATTCTGGATTTCTATTTATTTTGTCAGTGAAACTGATTTTAAATAGGTATTCTGAGACTTAAATTCCATTTCCACCCCCTTTTTCCTAATTTCTTCAGGGAAAATAGAGAACTAATTTCCTTTACACTTTTTCATGCTTGAAAATTTCATAAGCACGTAGTAGGAGCTTCATAAATATTTGTTGAGTGAATAAATGAATAAGAGACATCCAAGTTGTGATGTGATTGAGGAAATAGGAAAATACCATGAAATTGAAGATAGTTAATAAATGAATGGTTTCAATATGGTATCCTTGTGTAGGCTTCAGGAATTCATTCACATTTGCTGTATGAATTAACTTCATTAACTGATGACCTATTTCAGTTACCTTAAGCTTGCCTATAGAATAAAACTAAATTAAGGTATATTTACTACAAGGTACTCATGAAAAGAGAGAGAAGCACATTTATTAGATGTGAGGATAAAGAGGATAAGATAGAAAGAGTGACAATCAATCATGAGACTTCAACAATTTTTCCGTCTCTCTCCTCTTAGCCACAGTGGTCAAAGACTCTCCTGGGATCTGACATGCTTCTCCTCAGCATAGACTGTCTTACAGTTGATGGTGTCTCAGTGGTTCCTCCTGGAACATGGCTCAAGTGTGCAGACTGTTGTCTTTCCCTATGAGAGAGCCAGAGGTTTAACATGGGGACTTGAAGTATATAAGTAGTATCTATGTAATTCCAACTCTATTAGTCCAATCTCTGTCAGATTTCAGAGCTTTTATGGCATCTTTCTAAACTTTGCCTATCACTGAAGAGCTAAGTTCCCACTGGCTTTGTTAGTCAACATTTTACATTGGGAGTGTGTGTGTGTGCACATGTGTATGTGTGTGGGAGGAAGGGCTTATTTCTCAATATACTATTTTATTCTAAGATCCAGGCAAAGGAAAGGGAATTCTAATTATGACTATTAAACTACTTTCTCTAATCGAAGTGAACAATCTAAGAATTCAGAACATTCTTCTGAGTGGGTCCTCTTAACTCACATAAAATTATATTTTGATTTTTTATATTTTGAGGAAATACAAACTCCCTAAACTCTGATCTCTCTCTCTCTCTAAGAAAAGGCAGATAATAGAGAGCTAATAGACACCAAATGTTCAGTCATCCAGTCATCCTGCTGCTGTCTGGTTTCTCTTACACGTAGAGTTGGAACATCTGACTAGTTCTGGCCAGTGAACCATGAGCAAAACTGATATTAACACTCATGGCCTGAGGTGAATTTCTTCTATGGTTCCAGCATCATCATGCCTTTCTCTATTGCCTGACCTTGAAGGGCATGCGTGCCACTATTATAGATTTGAAATGAGATTCCTGACCCACATCAGACTGGGTAAGAGATAAAAAAAAACAAAACTGATATTAACACTCATGGCCTGAGGTGAATTTCTTCTATGGTTCCAGCATCATCATCCCTTTCTCTATTGCCTGACCTTGAAGGGCATGCATGCCACTATTATAGATTTGAAATGAGATTCCTGACCCACATCAGACTGGGTAAGAGATAAAAAAATAAAATAAAATAACAAACACAGACACACAAAAAACCACATTGTGCTATACTGTTAAGATTTCAGCATTTGTCTCTTTTAGAAACTAGTATACATTGCCTTGACAAATGTAGGGGTGGGGGGCATCTTTAAAGTAAAAATCCCATGGACAGACCGAAATCCATTTCACCTTGATTATTGCAAACCCCTTGTAAGATAAACAGAAATGGGATTTGAGAAATGTGCACTACAAATATCCTGGAAATCGTATGGAATATGTGAATATATGCTTTTCATTCCTTGGAGAGGATAGATAACCTATAGGAGAGCCTATAAAAGGTCTAAGAGGGGACCTAAAGAGTCGAGGGCAGCCCCTTCTAACAGATGGCAGGTGTGTGGGGCACTGTTGTGCAGGTGTTCTGCCACAGCCACTGCCACAGCTATTTGCAGATGACATGATCCTATATATAGAAAAATGTAAAGACTCTACAGGAAAACTCTTAGAGCTGATTAACAATTTCAGTAAAGTTGTATGGTACAAAATCAGCATGCAAAAATCAATAGAATTTTTATAGTCCAACAACGAACGAGCAGAAAAAGAAATCAAGAAAGCTAGCCCGTTTACAATAGTCACCCAAAAAATAAAATATTGAGGAATAAATTTAACTAAGGCGGTGAAATATCTCTATGATGAGAACTACAAATCACTGCTGAAAGAAATTAGAGAATACCAAAAGATGGAAAGACATTCCATGCTCTTGGAATGGAAGAATTAACATTGTGAAAATGTCCACTCTACCTAAGATCTACTGATTCAATGCAATCCCCATCAAAATATCAATGACATTCTTCACAGAAATAGAAAGAATGATCCTAACACATATACAAAACAGCAAAAGACCCCAAATAGCCAAGGTAATCCTGAGCAAAAAGAAATAATGCTGGAGGCATAACACTGCCTGACTTCAAATTATACTACAAAGCCATAGTAACCAAAATAACATGGGACTGGCATATAAAAAGACACTCAGACCAATAGAACAGAATAGAGAACCCAGAAATTAACTCATACTTACAGTCAACTCATCTTTGATAGAGGCACCAAGAACATAAATTGGGGAAAAGCCTGCCTCTTCAATAAATGGTGCACAGAAAACTGGACATACATATGTAGAGGAATGAAACTAGACCTATATCTCTCTCCATATACCAAAACACAACGAACGAGCAGAAAAAGAAATCAAGAAAGCTAGCCCGTTTACAATAGTCACCCAAAAAATAAAATATTGAGGAATAAATTTAACTAAGGCGGTGAAATATCTCTATGATGAGAACTACAAATCACTGCTGAAAGAAATTAGAGAATACCAAAAGATGGAAAGACATTCCATGCTCTTGGAATGGAAGAAA
>NW_007732225.1:92760-103733 GCF_000696425.1 Galeopterus variegatus | reverse complement strand
TGCTGGAGGCATAACACTGCCTGACTTCAAATTATACTACAAAGCTATAGAAACCAAAACAACATGGGACTGGCATAAAAAAAGACACTCAGACCAACAGAACAGAATAGAGAACCCAGAAACTAACTCATACTTACAGTCAACTGATCTTTGATAGAGGCACCAAGAACATAAATTGGGGAAAAGCCTGCCTCTTCAATAAATGGTGCACAGAAAACTGGACATACATATGTAGAGGAATGAAATTAGACCTATATCTCTCCATATACCAAAATCAATCAAAATGGATTAAAGACTTAAATATAAAACCTGAAACTATAAAGTTCCTAAAAGAAAACATAATGGAAGCACTTCAGGATATAGGACTGGGCAAAGACTTTATGAATAAGACCTCAAAAGCACAGGTATAAAAAGAGATAAGAAACAAATGGGATTACATCAAATTAAAAAGTTTCTGCACAGCAAAAGAAACAATTAACAAAGTGAAAAGACAGCCTACAGAATGGGAGAAAATATTTTAAAGCTATTCATCTGACAAGGGATCAATATCCAGAATATACAAGAAACTCAAAACAACGTAATAGTAAAAAAAAAAAACCCAAGTAACCTGATTAAGAAATGGGCAAAGGATCTGAACAAGTATTTCTCAAAGGAAGATATACAAATGGCTGACAGACACATGATAAAATGCTCAACATCACTAAGCATTGGGAAAAGCAAATCAAAAGCACATTGATATATTATCTCACCCCAGTTAGACTGGCTGTTATCAAAAAGACAGAGAATAACAAATGCTGACAAGAATGTGGACAAAGGGGAACTCTCCTACACTGTTGGTGAGACTGTGAATTAGTGCAGCCATTAAGGAAAACAGTACAGACGTCCCTCAAACAACTACAGATAGAACTGTCATACAATCCAGCAATCCCACCGCTGGGTATATACCCAAAGGAATAGAAATCATCATGTCAAAGGGATACCTTTTTTGCACTCTATTTACAATAACCAATATAATAGAAAGGATATCACAGCTCTATTTACAATAGCCAAGAGTTCGAACCAATTAATGTTCATCAATGGATAACTGAATAAGGAAAATGTGGTATAAAAACACAATGGAATACTACTCTGCCATTAAAAAGAATGAGATTATGCCATTTGCAGCAACATGGATGAACTCATAGAAAATTATGTTAAGAGAAATAAGCCAGACACAGAAAAAGAAATACTACATGTCCTCATTCATAAGTGGGAGCTAAAAAAACAAATTTTAAAAAAGAAAGATACAACAATCACAACAATATGTTGAACTTTTAAAAGGAGAGAACAGAACTGAGGCCACCAGAGGTGGGAAAAGGGGAGGGAGGAGAATCTAGCAAGAAATTGGTAAAGGGCCACAAATAATGATTACATTGTATAATGTTGAATACACTAATTATCCTGATTTGAGTATTACATTTTACACAGAGGTATTGATACTGGATACTGTACCCCACAGTCTTTGTGGTTGGGAAGTCTTTTTTTTCTTTCTAATCTCCTTAAATGTGATTCCTGTGATGGCAAAGACTCTTGTATTTAATTGACTCTCGAGTTACCTTGGAGATGAAACATATTTTACACTTACATAAAACACACTTTACACTAGAATGCAGACTCTACAATTGGTACCCCCACATTCCAAGAGAACATTGCAAAAAGGGTCGCCAAAGATTTCTGGATTGAATTTACCATGTATAAAAGAATGATTACAACAATACTAAATTCCAAGAATAATAGAAGTATGGAAAATGGGCTATTTATTACTTTCCCTCTTGGGGAATATCAGCAAAAAATGTTTTTAAAAATGCACTTAACCCTGGCAAGGGTAACTACTCAGATATACAGATTTTTAGTAACTGCTCAAATTGTCAATACATAGCACTGCTCTGTAGGTACCTCTAAATTGTGAATTTTGTTAATGAAGAATTGTCAAGAAGTATTGGCTTCATTTAGAAAGCAATATTCTTCTCAGTAGCCTTAGCCTTACTTTTGGAAATCTACAGGGTATACATGACTTAGGAGATCAGAGTGGAAATCTTATTACTATTCCCCAAATATTTGCAAGTGTCCCCCAAAGAAGAAAAGGTTAAATTATAAGCTTTTGATCGTTGTACTATTTCAGAGTACAGACCTATAAAAGAGAAACATTGAGATTCTTTGTGAAGGGCATAAAACCACCTTTAAGTTACATGAAATGCTTTGACTTGGCATAACTTCCTTCTCAGATCTCAAAGCACTTTGTCATTTTTCACTGAATTGGACTCATCCCTCTGGGCAAGAAAGATTGAAAATGTGTGTGTGTGTGTGTGTGTGTGTGTGTGTGTGTGTATCCATATATATATATATATACACACACGGATATATATATATATATATATATTTATATATCTTGCACTGCTTGCTTTCTCAAGCCACTCCAAGGTGAAAAAGAGACACAGCACATCTTTGTAGCTGTGTAATCCTTACTAGGAGCAATTTTCATGCACATTCTTTTTAGGGGAAATGTAGGAGTGGTCTGTAAATTTAAAAATGACAGCTATGCCTCTTCTAAATCCACCTTTTCAGGTCAAATCAAAGATTTAAAAAGACCAAAAAAAAGGTTAAAGGTTTTTAAAGATTTAAAGAAAAAAAGCTGTAAGTTGTCTTTATTTTTTGAGCATTGTGAGATTCTGTGGAGTTGTCCAGACATGGAGGCAGTTATCAAATGCATTACCGCAGCACGTTATACAGATGCTCTCTGCACTGACAAATGAGGACAATACAAAGTTATTACTTCATCTAGGAATTTTGAAGATTACCTAAGATAAAACTTGTAAAGAGCTTAACATAGGGCATAGGGCAGAGTAGCCTAAATAAATGTTAACAGGTAGTACCAGTACTAGCAGTAGTTGTAAAAGTCAACAGCCACACTCAGTAATCTGCTTGCACCTGATACCACATCTGTAGAGTTTAATTTATAAAATCTGAAAGTTAGAGACAATCACCAATCATGTAGACTAGTTATTTCCTCCCTTCTTTGTGTACTCCTTTCCTCCCGCCTTTCCCCTCTTTGTCCCTTCCTTTCTTTCTTCTTTTCTTGCTTTCTTATCTTCTTTAATTCATCCAAACAATAGCTTTTAGTGAGCTTCTATGTGTAGGCACTTTGGATAAAATAAAGATCAAGTTGTGCACAATCACCTCTCACGTGGCATTTATATGCTAGACCACAGAGGCAAATAGTGAACCACGACTTTCAGAAGCAAGTCATGTGGAACATGGTACACACTGTGAGAAAGTGGCACAGGAGGCACTGACAAGCTGAAGGTTGGGCATGTAATCAGAAAGACAGGTAGCCTTGTGTATTTATCTGTTTCACAAATTTGTATGATGCTCTAATCTGATTATTTTCTAAGTTTGTTGCTAAGAGATGGGCATATGATAGTAGTAAATAAACAAAAGGATCTTTTTCTTCATGAAGTTCTTGTTTTAGTTTTCAAATTGTGCTCGAAGCACCTAAGGGTCTCAAACATGCTCTCAGGTGCTATCAGAATCTCTCTGAGAAAGAGGTTATGTGCTGAGGATGCAAAACTCCCACACTCAACTACAGGCATCCTGTTAACACCCTGTGTGTTAAAGGAGTCTAGTCCTTGCTTTGTAGTTTCCACAACTTTCTGATATGCATTAGTTTCAGTTAGCAAAGTGATGACTACCTGTCCTCTTATGTATGTTTGACAACAAAGGATATACTACTATAAAGAAATAATTGGCCACCGTTGATTAAGTTCCAGTCTGGGGCATAATATTCCAGTTGAAGAAACCCTATAAGAATTTATAGCACCAAAGGACTATCCTATTCCACCTATATTTCCTGGGCTAAATATCACATTTTCTTGATTTTTTCCTGGTAATAATCTGCTCAACTATCCTCACTACCCTGGTCACTTATCTGCCTGTATATCAGTTTGCTAGTGTCCCTCTTAATGGCTGGGACCCAAACCAAATACTATGTGCATTTTGCAACTGGATTGATTTTTTCCTGGTAATAATCTGCTCAACTATCCTCACTACCCTGGTCACTTATCTGCCTCTATATCAGTTTGCTAGTGTCCCTCTTAATGGTTGGGACCCAAACCAAATACTATGTGCATTTTGCAACTGGGTATTTGTCTGTATCACCCTTAGGTCTTTATGTTTTGTCAGGGTACATGACTATGTAGTTTACTGTTGTAACCTCAGCACCCTAGCATAGTGCCTGGTATCTAATAAGTACTTAATAGTTATGTCATTAATAAATACTCTATATGTGGTATAGTCCCCATAATATGGACACCTACTTTTATAGCTATACGTTATCAAATTAGATTTGCTGGTTGCTATATAACAAAGTTGACTGATTTTGTATTTCTTATCAATTTATAGGATTACTTACTTCTTATTTATGAGGGTCCTGAGGGAACTGACATAAGATGGTTAAATTTTATCAGGAAGGAATTCTGAGAACAAAAAAGATGTGAATTGGAAAAGTCAGATCTAAGTGGGATCCTAAAATGGGAAGGAAGCTGTTATGAACATTACAACCTCTCTCCTGTAAATACTTTGTGCTTGGAGACTGGAAAGAACAAGACAATCAGAAATAAAACTTTCACTTCATTCTGGAAATGCCAAGGCATAAAGCAGTAATTTTATGGGTTTATATTTCAAAGGTTTTGCATTATAGTATTGATTTGAATGATTTGAAATTTCATACAAAATATCATTACCTTTTAACTTGATGAAATTCACTGAAGAAAGAAATGTTATAGAAATGAATTATATCAGAATGACTTTCAGATTCATGTGAGATTATCAGTGCAGACAATCAGGATTTCAAATGGTTCTGTAGAAAGTGCTCTCGAATACCAAATCTGGGCAAAGCAACTTGGCACTTATAGGAGACTTAAAATATGCACACTCAAGTCAGAAATTATACTTCTGGGAATCTAGTCTAAAGAAATAGTGAGAAGAGAGTCAAATATTTATGTAAAAAATAGTTTATCACGGCATTCTTTATTGTAGTGAAATAGAGCCTTAATGTTTATTAGTATGGGACCAGTAAAACAAAATTCTGGCTAAGTCTATATAATGAACAGTTAAACAATTATATTTCCACAAAGCTGAAGGACAGTATGTAGAGTAAGCTACCTTTAAACTTAAAGGAGGCATGGGAAGGTAAAATAAAAACTAATAGTAATGATTACCTATTGGAGGAAGGGAGAAAGACAGTAGAGAAACAACTGTGATTAATTTAGTTTCAAATTTAGAAAAAGAGTGAAAGTTTTAAATAATCATATCATGTGAAAAGAAATCCTTAAACTCCAAAGAAAAATGAAACAAAAGTACCACATATACGTGGCTTAACAGTGCAAAGAAGAATTATTTCAAGAAACTTTCAATTCTGGTAATTTGTACAAACTTTGTACAAATTACAAAACACTGTCACTGAATATGTCAGTGACAATGAAACACAACAAAAATAAAATATTATCTGTAATATTTTTGTAATAATTATATTGTTATTTTGGAGTTATTATCCACATATTCTTGGATAAAGCAAATACATATTTTTTGTGTCAAAGAAAATACAGCTTTTATTGTTAAAAGAAAAAATATATAAATATAAAGTTAAAGAAGTTAAGCAAAATTGAAATTATCAGAATAAACTCATGATGCATTTTCCCTTAACACAATATTTTCTATATTTGTCTACTAAAAAAGTGTTGAAACACTGACCATTCCAGTATTAGTGAATAGGCCCAGCACACAGATTGGTCTCTAAATGCCCTTCCCAGATAAAAGAAATCAGAAGACCTTGAGGAGATGGAAATTCAAGGTTTGGAGCAAAAATAAAGAAACCTCTAAGATGAATCTGGAATGCATTTTTGAAACTAAGAATAGTGAAGCCACTATTACTGTGGTTAGTTAAAAGAAAATCACAATCATTTTTAAGAGCACAATCCAATCACAGAAAAGATGGGAATTATGCACATAAAAATAGTAATAATGGCAATAAATCAAAATGCACCAAAATGTAAATATATATGAGATACAAACATGGTAAATAATGCGAAAGCATCAAGCCAAAACATGGTAAAAAGGGCTTGATTCTTTCCTACACAAACCATACATCAAAATAACTAGTCTCTTTAAACAGAACTATTTTAGTTAATAAGTGAGGAAGAAAGGATAAAATTAGATTTTTACTGTTTTGTATTCACCAATGAAAAAATATATAATCTATAGCTGCTAAAATCAAAACTAAGTTTTGAAAAGCTAATGGGAAGCTTTAAAATGAATAGATCAGATTGTAAACACATTTTACTCTTAGGAACACACACACACACACACACACACACACACACACACAGAAATTGGGAAAGATGTGCCTACTGATACAATGGGAATTATTTAGCATCAATTACACCTTTAAATTATCCACACCCAAATATTGAATCTAAATCTGATCAGACCTTAAGATCTGCTTACCATTTTGCAAAACAAACACACAGGATAGAGCAGCATGTTAAAAAAAGAAAAACACCACAGTGAAACAATCAGCAAAATTTATAATGTGAGAAATTCTTCATAATAAATGGTTAATTTCTTCAACAAACTAATGGCAAGAAAAAGAAACAAGGGGAGAAAGCAGACCAGCATATTAAGAGACTTAGGAAATGTCTGCACCAGATTATGTGCATTGGATTTTTTTTTTAATTCTAATTTGAACAAATGAAATAGTAAAAATACTTTTTAATAATAATTGAGGAAAATTGAACAATGACTATATGATATTAAAAACATTTTTGAATGCATTAGGTGTGATCATGGTATTATAATTAAGTTATAAAATAGAATCACTATCTTTTTGATATACAAACTGAATTGTTCATGGATACAATTATATGATATATTGGATTTGACTTAAAATATCTCAGTGGAGTGGGAGAATAATGGTGAAGATGAATCAAGATTGGTCATATATTGATAACTGTCTAAGCTGTATGAAGAGTATAAGGTGTTTAATATCATATTCTCTCTAATTATATATATGTTTAAATTTTTTATAATAAAAATAATATTTTCATATGATATTAACAGCCATTATCTCTGGGTTATAGAATTTATGAATCCTTTACTTTTATTGTTATACTTTACTGCATATTTTTTTCTTTGAGGATATATTACGTCCACAATCATAAAAAATTATATATCCATTTTAAATGAACTCCATATTGAATCTGAGCTCATATACCCAGGAGCAAATCCCTGACCTTTGCCAAGAATCAGTGTATTAGTTTTCTAGGGCTGCTGTGACAAAGTACCACAAACTGTGTGGTTTAAAACAACAGAAATTCATTCTCTCACAGTTCTGGAGGCTAGAAGTCTAAGATCAAGGTGTTGGTAGGGCCACAGTTCCTTTGAAACCTGCAGGGGAGAATCTTTTCTTGGCTCTTCCTAAATTTCTGTTGATGGCTGTCAGTCATTGGTGTTTTGGGCTTGCAGCTGTACCACTCCAATCCCTGCCTCACCATCCCATAGTTTTCCCATGTATGTCTTTTTGTGTCTTTCCCTCTTACAACAGCACCAATGATTGGATTAACCCAGGCTACTCCAGTATGACATCATCTTAATGAATCATATCCACAAAGACTCTACTGCTAAATAAGCTCACATTCTGAGGTACCAGGGGTTAGAATATCAACATATCTTTTTTGGGGGATGGGGGACACAATTCAACTCATAACAATCACTAAATCCAACCATGTACCTCAAAATAGCTGTGATGTACTAGGCAAATATCAGACATAAAGCTGACCAGAATTTAAATCTCAAATAAGACCTTCATTAGTTGTGTGACCTCTCTCAATCATACTGTCCTATTATAATAATTGTCATCGTCATCATAATTGTCTGTCTTAGGTATCATCCTCTATAAGAAAGCCAAAGGTCAAGTTTGTGTGCTAATCTTTTATTAGTAGGTGCAATCCTATGACAGCAAGAATGAGGGAGAAAAGGGCAAGGAGGGAGGAAACACTAAAAGCAAATACATGGTGGTACATTATTACCAGGTTGGTTGCAGCTTTCTAAGAAGACAATGTCAGTTGCTCAGTAATGTAGGACACCTTCCAGACCAGCTGTGTGGAACCACCCTCCCTCAGCACAGCCTGTCCGTAAGTTGAAGAGAAGAAACATCTACCAGCCAGCTTCTTCCCATCTCCTCTTTTGCATTGGTCCTATTTAACCCCACAATTCCTTAACTTTCCAGCTCCCTCCACACCCCATTCTGAGTTTGGTTACTCAGCCTTCTTAGGTAGAATGGGGAAGCCAGATGGTGTTCTGAGCAGGGAATGGCTTCATCTGAATTCAGAAGTGGGGAAAGAAGATGAACCCTCCTGTGGGCAAGTTTGGGATAGAAAATGGAAGACAAAATGGAAGCTGTATCCTATTCCAGCCTTTACTGCTTTGGGAGTCATTTTAGGGGGTTGTTTTAGATGATGCATCATGTGAGGTTATATTTTGAGATTTTCGTTGGAAAGCAGCTGAGGTTCAAGGGCCGGAAGACCGATCAAATCTGGAGCAACAGATACGCTGGCTTCAGTAAACCCTCCCTAACTTCCACATCAGCTGTGATGAGTACATGGGACAATACATCAGTGAATCCACACTTCCATGTACTGCCTGGCTTGAGTCAGGCACTCTCTACATGGTTATTGTTTATTTCAGTTTATTTGGAAGAGAATCCCACATTCAAGGAGCTTACCAAGTAAAATAATTTAAATTTTCTTGAGGAAAGCATGAATTGAGGACCGAGGGGCCAAACTGTGTTTAGTTGAGAATGTTTTATTTTAAAGCCACAATGATTTAAACTCAGCCACTGAGCTACTTGTAACTGAACAACAGCTGACTGCACAAATTACTGAGCATGAAAAGAATGGTGCCTTAGACTAAAGTTTGTGTCTTTGAAATATCATAACCAAGCATTCAGACATGGGGCCTGACTCATTTTGATATTTTTTTTTTCATTAAAGCAAAACTCTTCCTTTTCATTTACCTTCCCTTCTTCCTCCTCCTCCCCCCATCTTCCTTAATACTTGTTGTAGTAAAAAGTCTGGGCTTTGGGGAAAAAGAGATTTAGGAACTCAGATGCCAGCTTTGAAACTCAAACGCTAAATGCAAATTGTTTAACTTCTTAAGCTTTCGCTTTCTCAGTTGCACCTAACAAGTTGCAAGGATTAAATGAAATAACATACATGAAATGTTCAGCACTTGCTATCTATTGGCAGTGTCCCATGTTCACCCACAACATCAAAGCCTTTCATGTTTTTCTCATCTCTAGAGATGACCACAACAGCAGCTGAAATGCCACCCTCTCCCCTACCCGCCCCCCAACTTCTCTCTCCTCACATCATAAACAGAGGGATTCTTCTCAAACGCCATTCTTTTAATTTCACTCTCTTCCTAAAATTCCCTCAGTGGCTTCTCACTAAAAAGGACAGGTTCCTAAGTTTGGCCTCACCTCTCTTTCCATCTTCCTCACTATCCACATAGCAGCCACAAGTGCACCACCTGCCACAGGCACATGGCTGTCTCTCCTAGACGGTTATACCTGCGGTTTCCTCCCTTCCTTGGCACCTAGCTGATTTGGGCTTGTCATTCAGGCCCTCACTGATGTTGCTTTTCCAACCTTTCAAAGAATCCTGTGCCTACCCCTGTCATGGCATTCATCACATCATTCTGGTATTTTTTGCTGCTCTGTTCTTCTCTACTGATCTCCAGAGCCCCAGATACAAGTACATAGGAGACAAGCAATAAATGCTATTGAATGAATGAGTAAATGAATGATTGAATGAATGGCATATGTAAGCAGTTCTTTCAAGATTTAGTCAATAAACGATAAACCAATTTGGATATTTCAGGGAAAAACATGGGATAACATGAACTGAATACTAAAGGAAGAGCATCTATTGAAAAATATAAAGTGGTAAAATATCTTAATAAGAAATTATCTTTGACACAATCTAGGCTCTGGGTTCACTATGAAAGAAAATCTCAGTGGAGGTGCTCAGTGACCAGAAAGGTAGCAGCACCCCCAGCAGGACTGGCTGCACGGATGTTCTGGGAAGTAGGACACTGAGGCTCTTTGATTGGGGGTAATGGGTGAGGAACTCTACCAAAAGAGTCACTCTTTTTTTCTGGTCCATGGGGCCCTGGGCAAGGAGCATCCTTAGCAGTGACGAGAGTGTATTGATGATGACAAGTTACTACCCTAATTATCCTAAAAGGTGTAAAACTCAGGATCTGGATATTACTCAACTGATGGGAGAGAACCATGGAAAATGACCATTATTAAACTTCTTGCCAATCTTGGAACCTAGATATTCAGTGTAAATTAAAATTGATTTAGAAAAATAAGGAACTGTGACTTTACTTTCTTGTCCTTTAAGTATCATAGACCAGCCATAGTGTTTACACGTTGTTGTGCATAATTATGCATATCAGAGAATTTGGAAAAATTCCTTACCTTGTGTTCACCTATGATAACTTCATACTAATACACAGCAAATTCCATCACATTCCTTTAATCGGTTCCTTAGTTCATCTTTGACATGTTTTTGAAATATAAATGCTGGTATTATTGACTTAGTCTTTTTATTTCTCCCAGCCCTATCCTTCTACTCTCCCTGAGTTTCCTCTGTTTCCAATTCTCACAGAATGATAAGTGAATGAATAAAATGCATGAAAAAGAGGAGCTAAAGCTGCTTTTAAGCAAAGAGAATTTAAGCAAAGTAGTCTGTTATTGGGGTAAACTTCTCTTCCAAAATATCCTCCTCATCCCACTCCCTGCAATTAAAAAGTGTCTTAAAAAATATAGTAGCAGCTTAGTAGATTTTCCTGTTGATTCGGATTTGTTCATACAG
>NW_007732225.1:90741-91872 GCF_000696425.1 Galeopterus variegatus | reverse complement strand
TTCTATATGATACTATACTACTCTTTCACAAACACTTAGTTCTCATAAGACAGGGGCTGATTGTGAAAGTGAATTCTCCTTAGCTAAAATCTACTTATAAGGCATTAATCTAGAGTTTCCAGTTTATGTCAGCTAATTTTATATATTAGAAATGTCATCCAGATATTCTCCAGACTTTCCTTGAAGTGCCAATTACGAATAATAATCTTACAAGCTACATTCTTAAGAAAAGAATGTTTCTCTTCTAGAATATCACATAGCAATGACGACTGAATTCAGGTATGATGGAACTTTTTATTTTGTGTCTTGAATGCAGCTCCCGTTTGAGGATACCACATCTCTTTTATTTAAATCACCTTTTAGGAAAGGGTAAGGATTTTAAGGTTTTAACCCATGCTAGGTGTGCCTCTCCATTAAGAATGTTACCACCTCACACCTTAACCCAGCCTTCAGTCAAGTACTTCTACAATTACACTGTAAGTAGCTAATTAAGAAGGTGCTTAATGTACTGTAGTTGAGAGTGCTTTCTATTCAGGGAATTAGCTCCACTCTTTATTAGGAGCTGCAAATAAAACAATTCAATAACCTGAACCACTCCAAACAAAATACTAACCGAGTATCTTCATAAAGACGTAACTCCAGCCAGAATAAATGTGGGTGGGAATTACTTCCTCCTTCCTCCTACTGCCTCATCTTATTATCCAGTCCCATAAGGCAGAGATAAGAAGCTCGGCATCTGCATTCCTCAGATTACCAATCTCTTTATCCCATGTTGGAAGAATGACACCCATTTTTGCTGGCAGCATTGCTGCTATCTTACAGTGGGGTCTTTTTGTTTCTTTTTTTAAATAAATAAAGTTAAAGACTCTCAGCATGGTTCAGTTCAGCTGTATATCTCCAAGTTGCACACAGATTGAAGCTGCTTTTAATTTTTATTTTTATACTCCTTTGTCCGCCCGCAATGGCAAAAATGAAGCAAGTCAGACATGTTCCATTTACCTTGCTGCTTTCCTGCTAAATATCCTGCGGTTGGTTGTAAACTGAGCTAGTAGGGCAATTCCGTGACGAAAGACTTTTCTCATAAAAGATATTGAAAAAAAAACTGGAGGAATAATACTTTGGTTTTTTTTT
>NW_007732225.1:75026-90422 GCF_000696425.1 Galeopterus variegatus | reverse complement strand
TTTTTTTTTCACAATTTTCAGGCATTTACAATTCAAGTTTGTTGATTAATGAAGTTGAGGTAATTTACTAAAACTTCTGTAATGAGTAGACTGAAGGATTGAAGAAAACTATGGATTTATTACAAGATATAGAGGGCATCTGTTGTTTCTACAGTCATTAGTGTTCATTCTGGTAAAAGAATTTTGCTCTGGAAAACACCCACAACCCAATTGCAGGAACCTTCATGAAACGAAGGCTATGTGATCCTAACCTGGCTATCTGAATTTTTCTCCCAGGATTTTGAGCTTTGAATGAAGTCATGTTAGTTAGATAATGGTTAGAACTGATTCATTGCTGCAATGAAGAGACATTTTAATATTGATCTATTGAATTGTGTCCCACTCAAAACTATGTTAAAATCCTAATCTCCAGTACTTGTGAATGTGACTTGATTTGGAAAGAGGGTCTTTGTAGGTTTAATTAAGTTAAAATGAGCTCATATAGATTTAATTAAGTTAAAGTGAGCTTGTACTGATTTAGGGTGGGCTCCAAACCAGTATGACTGGTTTCCTTTTGGGACAAAGAGAAGAGACACAGACACAGAGAGACAAAGGAAAGTCAGCTATGTAAAGTTTGAGGCAGAGATTGCTTTTAAGCTGCCACAAACCACGGAATGCCTGAGGCTACCAGTATCTAGAAGAGGCAAGAGGGAATGTTCCCCTAGAGGCTTTAGAGGGAGTATGGTGATTTCAGACTCGGAGATGCCACAACTGTGAAAAAATAAATTTCTGTCATTTCAAGACACCCAGTTTGTGGTAATTTGTTACATCAGTCCAAGTAAACTAATACACCTTCCTTTTGCTTCCTTTGCCTTGATCTACTGAGATCCCGTTTCTAGTTCTTTTCTAAGCCTAATATTTCAGTCTCTCCTTTATTGTTTGAGTTATCCCATTATATTTCTAGTAAATTTTCTTTAAACTTAGTTTTGCCCAGAGATTTCTGTTGCTTGCATCAAGCTATTCTAGTTGATAAGCAAATATTTCTTGCTATCATTAGTGATGTCATTTGGTACTGGTAGATGGTCAACTCAATTTGTTAAGAAAAATAACCCAAACTTAGAAGTCAGACACAAGGAGAGTTGCATGTACACTTAGCATCATACTAGACTACACCATTTTTTAACAAGCCCACCCAAGGATTATTTCATTATCTATGCTTGAGGATTGTACCATTGTTTGAGTTAATATTTAGTACATTAAAGGTCCAGGTTGTATGAAGTTACACATTAACTTGGTAGAAACTATAACCCAAAAGTTACACTTCTATTACCATGTAGAATTTTAACCATTTTTATTTCTAATCTAGCTATTTTATACCCACAGCATTTTTCCGATGCTTATATAATCAGTGTTCTAAAAATTCTCCTTTAAATTACTTTTGCCTTCCTGCTGATTACTTTATTAATGAGAAAAGCCAGTCTTGCCATATTTTAATGAAAATCTTATTTTTAATTTTTTGATAATTATACTCTGATATACTGCACACACAGATAAGATTATTTGATAATACTGATAGTTCCAGATTAGCTGAATGAATATGAACACATCTACAAGTGAGAATTTTGAATGTTGATGTTAAATGAAAAACATAAAAAATCTTCAGAGTGCTGAGAGGAAAGAGTGATTTTTCCTCTCCTCCCTTAAGACTGAAATAAAGGATTTCTTAAACTTTTCAAAAATATAAATAATTCTAGAAAGCCTATTCACTTAACAAATATTAATGTAGAAACTATTAAGTTTTTCTTACTGTCTAAGACAACTTTTCACTGAAGATTTGATAATTAAGAGCTGGGTTAAATATTTTCAAGTCAACTCTCTTTTTACCTGGTTCTTTGTGTAAAAGTAAACCTGGACACAGAAGCATAAAAACATTAAATAAATTCTAGAGTCACCAAAAACAGCTGGAAACCAACTATCAATTATAAAAATTGATTTTAAAAATTAGGTAATTTCACATAGCAAAATCAGACTTTTGTCTTCACCGCATTTTTGAAATGTTAGTTAACAATACAACCAAATCTTGTAACAAATATCAAATGTAAGATCAATATGACTTTTTTTTTTTTTTTTTTTTAAAGATGACCAGTAAGGGGATCTTAACCCTTGACTTGGTGTTGTCAGCACCATGCTCACCCAGTGAGCTAACCGGCCATCCCTATGTGGGATCCGAACCCTTGGCCTTGGTGTTATCAGCACTGCACTCTCCCGAGTGAGCCACAGGGCCGGCCCTCAATATGACATTTTTGAAAAAGGCCAGACATCTCCCTGATGGTAGGGGAGTTGTGTGTGTGTGTGTGTGTGTGTGTGTGTAGCAGTGGTAAAGGCTGAGCAAACATGATGGGTAGAAAAGAAAATAAAAATGATACTCTCATTTCCTAAGTGTTATCATATGCCAGCTCTGGGAAGAGTCCTTTACAAAATGAAAGTATTTAATCAACACCATACAACAGCATATACTATCATTACCACTTACAGATGAAACTCAGAGAGGTTAATATTCTTTCCTAGGGTCATATAGGAGAGCTAATGTATAGCCAGGATTAAATTTATTTCTAACTCCAACATTTATGTTTGGATTTTCTATTAAATTACATTGCCTCTCAAAATAAGATTGACATTTTTGGTGAATATTCAAGATTCTGATTGATTGCACATGTCATAAGTTGAAAGTATGACCTTCGTGGGATAGCACATGGTTCAATGCAAAAAGCCATCATAAGGAGAATAGAACATTTATTTCTGGTACCATATTGCCCCGAAACATCACATGACCTTTGGAAACACCATGTGACCTTGAGGCTACTTTTACTTCTTTAGGCCTCAGTTTCTAAATTTATAAAAAAATGAGATTATCATAACAGATCAATAGTTTCAACTGTGGTCCACAGTATTGGTTTTACAATAAAGTAGTTCATCATTCTTTCATTCAAGAAAATTAATTGAGGCATAAAATGTAAATAAATCTGAGATGCTATTATTTTGAAGATGATGAATACTTCATGTACCTTTAAGAAAGAATAAAAAGTTATAACTTGACTTCTTTAGATATAGATATTTTTATCATATATCACTTGCTCATTAACAAAAAAACAATCAGAAAAATAAATTTGGTTAAGGTATTCTTAAATTTTTTTCCCATTCAGAGTTTGATTTTTCTGTGTAACTTTCAGACTCAGAGTATTATGTGTTTTTCCACATACTAGTAGCTTCTAGTGCTTAAAAACTGTTGATCATAAAGAATGTTTTAAATGAATGTTTGATTGCTTCCCCTGAGGTTTTCTTCCCAGTTAATGTACGTTTTATTCAAGATTTTATGCTGACAAATGTACAAGTGTGTGTACAACTTATTTATTTGTAAACGTGAATTGTGGGTATACATGTGCATTCTATAACATTTCCATATTATGGAGAACACTTGGATATTATTCACCTTGATATTCTCTTTAAGATCCACTATATTATCTGTCATATAAAAGGAACTCAGAAAGTTATGTCTGTTTTTTGATGTAAAGTAGAACTAAAGTGATTGACTCCAATTTTTAAAATTTTCTAATTATTTGGCTTCATGTGTAACAAAGACCTAAGTTAATTAGAGTAAATTTTCTAGATATATTGAAAATACATTCCTAAATGTTTACCATTTGTTAGCCAAAAACATCCCAGTCAGTTTACTAAATTGCAAAGCATAGCAGTAAAGGCAAACTTTTCCTTAGAAAAGATAATTTACAGCTATATTATTTCACGGAGTTCTGCAGTGTTATCTGTTGATTTCTGCCTGATTAAATGCAGATTATAAAGCAAACATCTGCCAGGCTCATTCCCAGTGATCAATTGGGTAAATAAAGGTAACAAAATGGTATGTTTGGTTTTCTTCTAACTCAGTATTTGTTTTATTACCAGCACACTAAAGCTGGATTATGTGCCTTGTAATTGGTACATTAAAAATAAAGATTTAAAAAATAATGATTACTTTGCATTTTATTCAACAGATATGTAGTGGATAAAACTTTGTTTTAATTGAATACCGAATCAGATTCCAAAATTCAAAGTGCCCCGTACACCAGCCAGTCTTTCCAAATACTCATTTAATAATAACTTTGAGTTACATTAGAAATAATTTACTTAAATATGTCATGTATATACGTTTGTATATTCTAGAACAAGCTGTTCCAAATAGCAATACTTCAATGTTTCAGGAAAATTGTTTCTCTCAGCTACTGGGTTACAATCAGGAAACCAGAGTTGGCCTGTTACCTGATACACCTGCTGTTCTTACTCCTTCCAGTTCTGGGGATTTTGCAGTCTTCTCACCTTAGTGCCAGCTATAATACACACACATACTCTCTCTCTCTCTCTCTCTCTCTCTCTCACACACACACACACACACACACACACACACACACACACACACACCACATTGATTTTTTTAAAGGGATGGTGAAACATAAGAACTCAACNCCGGCCCTCAATATGACATTTTTGAAAAAGGCCAGACATCTCCCTGATGGTAGGGGAGTTGGGTGTGTGTGTGTGTGTGTGTGTGTGTGTGTAGCAGTGGTAAAGGCTGAGCAAACATGATGGGTAGAAAAGAAAATAAAAATGATACTCTCATTTCCTAAGTGTTATCATATGCCAGCTCTGGGAAGAGTCCTTTACAAAATGAAAGTATTTAATCAACACCATACAACAGCATATACTATCATTACCACTTACAGATGAAACTCAGAGAGGTTAATATTCTTTCCTAGGGTCATATAGGAGAGCTAATGTATAGCCAGGATTAAATTTATTTCTAACTCCAACATTTATGTTTGGATTTTCTATTAAATTACATTGCCTCTCAAAATAAGATTGACATTTTTGGTGAATATTCAAGATTCTGATTGATTGCACATGTCATAAGTTGAAAGTATGACCTTCGTGGGATAGCACATGGTTCAATGCAAAAAGCCATCATAAGGAGAATAGAACATTTATTTCTGGTACCATATTGCCCCGAAACATCACATGACCTTTGGAAACACCATGTGACCTTGAGGCTACTTTTACTTCTTTAGGCCTCAGTTTCTAAATTTATAAAAAAATGAGATTATCATAACAGATCAATAGTTTCAACTGTGGTCCACAGTATTGGTTTTACAATAAAGTAGTTCATCATTCTTTCATTCAAGAAAATTAATTGAGGCATAAAATGTAAATAAATCTGAGATGCTATTATTTTGAAGATGATGAATACTTCATGTACCTTTAAGAAAGAATAAAAAGTTATAACTTGACTTCTTTAGATATAGATATTTTTATCATATATCACTTGCTCATTAACAAAAAAACAATCAGAAAAATAAATTTGGTTAAGGTATTCTTAAATTTTTTTCCCATTCAGAGTTTGATTTTTCTGTGTAACTTTCAGACTCAGAGTATTATGTGTTTTTCCACATACTAGTAGCTTCTAGTGCTTAAAAACTGTTGATCATAAAGAATGTTTTAAATGAATGTTTGATTGCTTCCCCTGAGGTTTTCTTCCCAGTTAATGTACGTTTTATTCAAGATTTTATGCTGACAAATGTACAAGTGTGTGTACAACTTATTTATTTGTAAACGTGAATTGTGGGTATACATGTGCATTCTATAACATTTCCATATTATGGAGAACACTTGGATATTATTCACCTTGATATTCTCTTTAAGATCCACTATATTATCTGTCATATAAAAGGAACTCAGAAAGTGATGTCTGTTTTTTGATGTAAAGTAGAACTAAAGTGATTGACTCCAATTTTTAAAATTTTCTAATTATTTGGCTTCATGTGTAACAAAGACCTAAGTTAATTAGAGTAAATTTTCTAGATATATTGAAAATACATTCCTAAATGTTTACCATTTGTTAGCCAAAAACATCCCAGTCAGTTTACTAAATTGCAAAGCATAGCAGTAAAGGCAAACTTTTCCTTAGAAAAGATAATTTACAGCTATATTATTTCACGGAGTTCTGCAGTGTTATCTGTTGATTTCTGCCTGATTAAATGCAGATTATAAAGCAAACATCTGCCAGGCTCATTCCCAGTGATCAATTGGGTAAATAAAGGTAACAAAATGGTATGTTTGGTTTTCTTCTAACTCAGTATTTGTTTTATTACCAGCACACTAAAGCTGGATTATGTGCCTTGTAATTGGTACATTAAAAATAAAGATTTAAAAAATAATGATTACTTTGCATTTTATTCAACAGATATGTAGTGGATAAAACTTTGTTTTAATTGAATACCGAATCAGATTCCAAAATTCAAAGTGCCCCGTACACCAGCCAGTCTTTCCAAATACTCATTTAATAATAACTTTGAGTTACATTAGAAATAATTTACTTAAATATGTCATGTATATACGTTTGTATATTCTAGAACAAGCTGTTCCAAATAGCAATACTTCAATGTTTCAGGAAAATTGTTTCTCTCAGCTACTGGGTTACAATCAGGAAACCAGAGTTGGCCTGTTACCTGATACACCTGCTGTTCTTACTCCTTCCAGTTCTGGGGATTTTGCAGTCTTCTCACCTTAGTGCCAGCTATTCCCAGTCAGTTTACTAAATTGCAAAGCATAGCAGTAAAGGCAAACTTTTCCTTAGAAAAGATAATTTACAGCTATATTATTTCACGGAGTTCTGCAGTGTTATCTGTTGATTTCTGCCTGATTAAATGCAGATTATAAAGCAAACATCTGCCAGGCTCATTCCCAGTGATCAATTGGGTAAATAAAGGTAACAAAATGGTATGTTTGGTTTTCTTCTAACTCAGTATTTGTTTTATTACCAGCACACTAAAGCTGGATTATGTGCCTTGTAATTGGTACATTAAAAATAAAGATTTAAAAAATAATGATTACTTTGCATTTTATTCAACAGATATGTAGTGGATAAAACTTTGTTTTAATTGAATACCGAATCAGATTCCAAAATTCAAAGTGCCCCGTACACCAGCCAGTCTTTCCAAATACTCATTTAATAATAACTTTGAGTTACATTAGAAATAATTTACTTAAATATGTCATGTATATACGTTTGTATATTCTAGAACAAGCTGTTCCAAATAGCAATACTTCAATGTTTCAGGAAAATTGTTTCTCTCAGCTACTGGGTTACAATCAGGAAACCAGAGTTGGCCTGTTACCTGATACACCTGCTGTTCTTACTCCTTCCAGTTCTGGGGATTTTGCAGTCTTCTCACCTTAGTGCCAGCTATAATACACACACATACTCTCTCTCTCTCTCTCTCTCTCTCTCTCACACACACACACACACACACACACACACACACACACACACACACCACATTGATTTTTTTAAAGGGATGGTGAAACATAAGAACTCAACGGCCTGAAAAATGTAACATGGGGTTAAGAGCACAAATTAGAGCATACAACTGGGTTCAAATGGTTGATTTTTTTAAAGGGATGGTGAAACATAAGAACTCAATGGCCTGAAAAATGTAACATGGGGTTAAGAGCACAAATTAGAGCATACAACTGGGTTCAAATGACGTCTCAACCACTTACTATCTTTGCAAACTTGGGAAAGTGACTTAAACTCTCTGTTCCTCAGTTTCCTCATCTGTAAAATGGGCTAATTAATAGTACCTATTATATAGGGGTGTGTTGAGGGAAAACTATTTGTAAAACAGTTAGCATTCTACCTGCCACATATTAAATGCAATATAAGTGTTAAATTAAAAATATATGAAAATATGTATTTCTTTGGTTGGGTTATTTGCTTTCTTGCTGTTGAGTTGTTTGAAGTTCTTATATATTTTGAATATTAACCTCTTATCCAATGTGTTATTTTCAAAAATTTTATCTCATTCATAGGACATCTCTTTATTTTGTTGATTCTTTTCTTTGCTGTACATAAGCTTTTTAGTTTTATGTGATTCCATTTGTCTATTTTTGATTTTGTTGAACTCATACAAATGGCCAACAGGTATGTAAAAGATGTTTAACATCACTAATCATCAAGGAAATGTAAATTAAAACCACAATGAGATATCACTCCTGTTAATATGGCAATTATTAAAAGGATGAAATATAATAAGTGTTGGCAAGGATGTGGAAAAAGGGGAACCCTTGTACACTACTGTACGAGGAAATAGAAAGTACTACAGGCATTATTATAAATAGTATGGAGTTTCCTCAAAACATTTAAAAACAGAATTACTATATGATCCAGTAATCTCCCTACTGGATATATATTTAAAGAAAATGAAATCAGTACATCAAAGAAATGTCTGCATCCACATGTTCACTGCAGCATTATTCACAATAGCTGAGATATAGAACCAGCCTAAGTGTTCACCAAGGGATGAATGGATAAAAAATGTGGTATATATGCTCAATGGAATACTGAAATGAGCCAAGCATAGAAAGACAAATACCACATGATCTCACTCATATTTAGAATCTAAAAAAGTCAAACTCATAGAAACAGACAGTAGAATGGTGGTTACCAGGGATTGGGGTTAGGAATTGGGAGATGTTGGTCAAAGGATACAAAATTTCAGTAAGATAGGAGGATTAAGTTCAAGAGATCTATTATATAACATGGTGTCTATAGTTATTATATACTTGAAAATCGCTAAGGGAGTATATTTTAAATGTTCTTACCAAATAGGTGGTTAATACAGTTAAACATAAAACTAGCCACACACACACAAAATCCAACTCTGTTGCTTGATGGGACCAAATAGAGTTGGGTGGCTTTCACCTAGCGGGATTTAATAATGTTAATGAAGTCAGTGCTTTTGAAACCTTCCCCCTCAGATATTCTCATTAAAGAGTTTCTGAGGAAGGCCACAGAAATAAAACTATTTTCAGCATCCTAAAGTAATGCCTATGATTGGCTAACCTTCATGAGAACTGATTCAATGCAAACGTGCTATTTTCTTTTGCCTTATCTCATTCTACCTGCTCCTAACGAGGAACACTGTTTTTGACTCTGGGGCATGAAGGGAATTCACAGTGAACTTTTACAAATGTTTCAAACTCAACAGAATCCAGATAAATTATTCATTCTGTCTTTCTGTCTGTCAACTTGAATTAGAGATTTGAAATGGTTTTCTACATTACCTAGGTAATCTTTTATTTTTACAAATAAAATTTGTTTCTGATAAACATAATTTCATCTGCTTTTGTTCATTTTAATTATCTTATACTGAGCATGAATGAAAGTCTCTTAACAGTAGTTGTGCACGTTGATAGAATGTAAAGACAATTCATTATTTAACAGGTAAAGCTACTGGGTATCTTCTCATTAACCTCAGAATGTCTGATTAGCTCTAATTAGTCCCCAACTTCATTAAAGTAATGGCAATAATGCAAATAGATTTTACTGAGCAGCTCTCTCTGCAAAGTTCAGCTGTCCCATTTTACTATTGTTCTATTTACATACTAAGTTACACATTAACTTGTACACTAGTCTGTGTGTCCTACGTTGTATATATTGGAATATTAGTTCTGTAGAATTTTAAGAAGGATTGTGAGAAAAAAATTACAGTCAAATTTATTTTTGAAAAATCTGAGTTCAATCAAGGGAAACAGGTTTCTTTACTGCAGGATTTCTCTAAGCCATGTTAATATGCATAATCAGTTCTCAAAAGAGAGATCTGATATGTTGTCTTCCCAATATTTTGACCACTTAAAAAAAAAACCTTAGATATTTTTCAGAATTAGTGTTTTTTGTCACACAGTTTGGGAATGGTTACTTGATATACTTGTTCTTATTTCTGAAAATTGAGACTAATATAATAATTTGTTTACTACCACTTGAATTCTTTTATCGGCTAATACTTTCTGCCTGTGGATAGAAGAGAGTTAAGGAAAGCAGTGCAATCATGAATAATGCTGAGAAACAAACACACCACTTACCTCATTCCTCCCCCAGCAAATGAAAGAACAGCTTTGAAATTTACTGTTTCTGTCACCGATGCAGAAAATAGTGTTGAGCGTATTTAAAAGACAGCTATTGGCAACATCACCCAGGACTGCCCCAGTGAAATTCCAACTGTTTTCCCCAGCCCAATGCCAAGTCATTGCTAGAGTTCCCGGTAAGTGGCAGGGGAAACATAAAATGAAGGCTTCTCATTACAAATTAAACGAAACCCAGTAAGTAGCTACTCCAGGGTGTCAGTTTGGGGATTTGTATGTGGGAACACTTGCTAATATTTAAGGACCAAAATGTAGTTCCCGGTAAGTGGCAGGGGAAACATAAAATGAAGGCTTCTCATTACAAATTAAACGAAACCCAGTAAGTAGCTACTCTAGGGTGTCAGTTTGGGGATTTGTATGTGGGAACACTTGCTAATATTTAAGGACCAAAATGTAACTCTGTTACAAAACATGTAACAGAGTAGGTTAAATGCTATGACTGTATGATCCAAAGCCAGTCAACCATATCCATAGAGTTAGAAAACATTCCAACTTGGAAGGAAAAGTCAAATAATAATAGATGGATTTCAACTTCCATGCCAATTTCAATCAACTTGTAGTGGCTTTCTGAGTGCTATCTGGAGGGAAATCCAAATCTCAGTGGGAACAAGTGGCATGATCAATTAGGAAAAAATCTTACTTTTAGTAACTAGAGACTTGGCAGCATGTGGAACACCTACTTACCATTCTTTATTAGTTCAATTGTGCATTTTGCAAGTGGGTTGTGATTCACAGAAGTTAAGTAAATTGTTCAAAGTTATAGCCCTTGTAAAGGATAGAGCTGAAATTTGAACTAAGAGTTTGCATCCGGAGTCTTTTTAAAAAATAGACTTTACTCAATTTTCCCCCCAAACAGCCATTATCGCCCTGTTTGACATTTAAAATCTTAAATAAGACATTCAATTACACAACATTAGTATGAATCGGAGTCTTTTTAAAAAATAGACTTTACTCAATTTTCCCCCCAAACAGCCATCATCGCCCTGTTTGACATTTAAAATCTTAAATAAGACATTCAATTACACAACATTAGTATGAACTCATCACGTTAGAGCTGTTGAGAATGTCCTCTTGGAAACCAAACAGCAGTCATACTGCATGTTTCAGTCTGAAAGTTTTCACAGATATATGCTGAATAAAGCTGGAACAGTCATTCCAACTTATAGAACAAACCAGAGTGGAAATTGGACATGTTATTATATTTGGCAAAGGAGGTAAGTAATGAAGAACAGAGAAATGTACTTGTGTAGCAAAAGAAAATTTAAATATCAGAGTTTTGCTTTTACTTTAGTGTCCTCTTTAAAGTCTTAGTCCCTTGCATATGCAATTAAAAATGAACCTTATACAGCTTACAGCATCTAAACACAAATAGCAAGAGCTATTAATAAATACGCAATAAAAAGCTTTCTTTGTAGTGTCTTCCCCTGTTTCCCTCTATTTTTTTTCTCCAAGTTGAAATTAAATAAAATGTCAGCCATCTATTTATTTTTATGGAAATTATTGTGATTTGGACATTTGATAGAAGACATTAACAAATAATGAATTATAGGCTTTTGCCACATGGAGTGAAAAACAGGTAGAAAATAATGTTCTAGATCTAGGAGATGTCTTACCTATAAAAATATAGTGCTTACTAGACATTAATACAATGTGTTTCTGAGTTTTCCAGTTAGTAAGGATGTCTTTTCCAGATTCCGTGTAACTAGAAGCCTGAATTTTCACAGTGACTAATATTTTCTCTGGTTATGGTATTTAAACCACAGTTTGAACCTCTTTAATTCTCTTCCAGTCTTGTACTAATAGGATAAAACAAAGTATAGTAAAAGAAAGCAGAAATATCTTACATATAAAAAACATAAGGCCTTTCCATAAGATTAGAAAAATTTAGAGCTGCAATGGGCTATTTGAAGACTAATTTAATCTTCTCTTTTTTAAATAAGAAAAGATAGACCCTAAAAGTTGTACTGACTTGTGTTAAACACTTGGTTTGGTATGGTGAGGACAAAGGTGAAATTCAGACCGGGAGATTATATCATTTCAGTGTCCCTTGTATTTACCCAGTAGAATGGCCTAATGATGACAGAATCATAAACTGGTATAAACAAATTCCATTCTCATAGGGCATTTGCAATGGTGATAATTTGGAAGGTCAAACCCACATTGTTTTCTTCCTCATTATTCTACAAGCAATGTGCACTGACATAATGTGAAAACTTTATGGAATATAATCTTTCTATTACAATTGCCAAAATAGAACATTCAGATTGTTAATTTTTGAAGACACAGCTATTTCCAAACTGTTTTTATTTTCATTACGTTTTACCACTTACTTTTTTACACATCATGAAGATTAAGGTCTTTGTAATTTAAAAATTATGCAACAGCTGCTGCAAACTGCTTCTTATACTGGAACATGAAATTTATATTGGGAAAATACCTATTACTAGTTATAAAATATGTATGAGGCTCTGTAGCCAACTTTGTAAAATGAAATTTTTCCTAGAAGCAAAATGAAATAGTTACTTTACTTAGGGGATTCACTATTAAAAGAGAATTGTATTGATATGTGTTAAGTATTGTTCTGCTACGTGAATAATACAACCATCATTCTGATACTCAGTATTTTGGAATTATTTCTATACCATTTATTACTTAGATGCTTACATATATGGTGCCTTTTGCAGCTGGTCTTATTTTGTTTGATAGAATACATAATTGTTTACATATAGATGACAAAATGTATATTTGTAATTAATTTGGTCGTGTATGCTTCTACAGTTAATTAGACAGACGTGTTTTCACTACCATACGCACATTCCCTATCAAGCAGAAAACAAACTCAGAATATCTTAGGGGTGTTTTATATTTTTATGACAAATGACAAAAAGTAAGCTCTTATCAGGAAATTACTTTAAAAATTGTTTCTCAGAGCATTTCACAGAAATAGAAAAAAAAATAGTGTTTTAATCACATTTTGTCCTAATTCCTAACTGTATAAGATGCACAGGGTTTTTATCCCTACATTTGAAATCAAGACACAGAGTGGTTAAAAAAAAAAAAAGAAAGAAAAAGAAAAAAACCTGGCCACCTTTTGCTAACTCTACCCAAAACAGCCAAATTAATCTTCCTAACACATTTATATTAAAATATCATTCATTAGCTATAAAATCTTCAACATGTCCAACAGCCTGCAGAATGAAGTGTAAGTAACAGAGCTCATTAGAAAGGCATCAAACTAACTTTTCAGCTCTTTCCAACTCTGTTCTCTAAATATACCTTATAGTCCACACCCCCAAACAAACATTTATTCTTTTCTTCTTTGTTTCTTACCCAGACCCTCCTCCAAATACACTTTATTTATTACCATCTTTTACAGTTATTTCCACCCTTTCAAATGCATCTTAACTGTCTTTATTCTTTGACAGTGTAATTTCCCATCATTTTATGTGATTAGATATTTTTCAAAGAGTGGGAGTGGTGGCCTGGATGTTTCTTATAATCCTTCCTCATTCCTGAATTCCAGTAAAATGTACTGGTCAGTATGTCTGAGGTAAAGCCACTCTGCCTGGGTGTAAATCGAAAATCTACCATTTACTACCTGTGTGATTTAGGGTAAGTTATTTAACCTCTTTGTGTTTCAGTTTTCTGATGTATATAAAGGGGATACTAACAGTATCTGTTTCACGTGTTTTATATATATATATATTGCAGTGCCTTGCCCATAGTCAATAATCAGTTAATGTAGATATTATGGTGGCAAAATAAAATTAGTACTTGGTGTAAAATCACAGTGATTTAGCATGCTTCACCTCCTGCCTGATTTTAAGACAAACAATATTATATATCTGTCTCTAAGCATCATTTATACATTGTTTCCATTCCTAGAGACCCAAATTGCTAATATATATTTAGCATTTTAAATAAATACTGTCACATGCCTGAAGTCAAAATACTTAGAGCCAAATTATTGATCTTGTATGGAAACTGAAAACAACTCTCTGATTTCTGTCTACATTTTACTTACACATTTTCTTTTCATTATGTGCTTAGAAGACTATATCATTAATGGCTCCAGTTTTGAGAACTTCCAGGAATTTATCAAGGTGTACATGGAGAAATGTATATATGTGAGAAATGTGTAGAACTCTTCCATATTCAATAATGTGCATTCAGTTTTAAAATTTAAATTTTTTAAAAAGTGCCTATACAAAAACTTGACTTCTGCCTCAGAAAAGATGAAGCAGTAGTTGACAAATCCCACTTAAAGTTAGTTATTTGATAGTATATTATGGATTTCAAATGGTGGAAGGAGTTAAATCTTTCACTTAGCAGAAGGTCATAGGGTCTTCCAGCAGCCCATCCAATACACTAGCTGCAGTGCAGTTGGAAAAAGTGTTCTTTATTTTTTGTAAATGTGCCAGTTTGTCTATAGTGCTCATCAACAAAGATCGAATATGCTAACAAACTCAAGCACAGTATGGTAAAGCAGTATCATTGGGCATGATTATAGCATGACTTGATAATTTGGAACATTAATAATGACAAAATTAAAAATTAAATCACAAACAATAAGAAAGGATTATATATGCATCACTTTAATTACCCATAATGTCTCTAAAAATATCTGAGTTTAGACTTAGTTGCAAAAGGTATTTAATAAAGGTAACCAAATAAGCAATATGATCTCACCACTTAATTAATAGAAGTTCATATAAGTAGTAATGATTAGGTAAAATGTACAGTAAAGACACAAACATAAACACACCATTATGAATTTAATTGGATTTTCATTGTTGCCAGGACATATTCAAATTCATTAACCAGGTTCCAAACTTTCGCTAGTTGGATGAATAGTGAGATCATTCGAAATCCTAAATATGTTACTTACTACATATTAGTTTCTGCTTTGGCCCTCTGACGAATGTTTCCTTTTTTTAATTACACTTTACATGCACCTTAATTTCTTCTCCATTGATTTAAATTTTTGCTCTAATTTTAAATATGTGCTAATTTGATCAGAAACTGGATGCAAGGTGCTTTTAACAGTGATACACGGCTCGGTAATAAAATTAGTACCAGGTTTAGAGTGCAGGTTTGATCCTTTTAATATACAAAGCAGTTTCTGTGGAATATTGAAGCATATTTTACCATCAGTGCAGTTAACAACTCTGTTTAGTTTTGTATTTTCTGTGTCTGTGTAACATTTTTATAGGTTCAACACAGTAGAGTTTCAACTGGACCAAGCTTTCTTTTCCTACTTCTAATTACTGTGTGTTCTTAAATGTAATAAAAATACCTTTGGTTTTTGAGTTCAATAATTAAGACTTTTAACTAATTCAAGCTGACTTCCCTGCAACAAGTGCAAATTAGTGAGATTAAAATGAGGTT
>NW_007732225.1:72689-74291 GCF_000696425.1 Galeopterus variegatus | reverse complement strand
AATAATTAAGACTTTTAACTAATTCAAGCTGACTTCCCTGCAACAAGTGCAAATTAGTGAGATTAAAATGAGGTTGCCTGTGTTCTCTTGATTTACATACAACTTTACCACACCTCATTAGCTAGATAGTTCAGTGCAAAAAAGGGCTACTTTATCCATTTTCAGTGAAAACCTGGCAGTATCTGTTATGATTGATAGATCTTTCTCAAGTCTTAAAAATAATTTTAAAGTACACTGGAATGTGTAAAAATTCCCAATTGATATTTATTATTTTTCTACTACACATGTAAACCTTTACTTGGTACTTAACTCTTCCTTATTTATAACATTTAAGAATGAAAAAGAAACTTGGTTAAAGTATGGTGTGTCCATCAGGATAGGCTGGCTTACATTGAGAAAACAAACAATCTCAAAGATCTGAGTGGTTTGAAACCCCAACATCTTCCTTTGCTCAAGCTCCATATCCAGCAATGGTTGGCAAGGTAGTCTACTGTCATTTTAGTTACTCAAGGACTCAAACGTTGAAAACTCTTTCTCTTCCATGATTGCTACAGCAAGAGAAAGGAGACACAGTTAATCAATACTGGATTTAAGATTTTCACCAGAAAAAATGACACCTGTAACATTTGTTTTCATGGCAGTGGCCAAAGTCCTACCTAAAATTAAAGGGGCTAGTCAAGTAGGGAAAAAAAATCTGGAATATTTGCGATTATTCTATTGACCATTAAAATCTGCCCTTCTGATCAACACATATTTGATACACTCTCTTTTCCTACATGAACACACACACAGCACTATTATCACCACCATCAACAACAACCCACCCACCTGGTCTATAAAGAAAATAACTCACAAATAACACCCAGTCACAGCATCAAGATTAATGTTTTAGATGCCTGAATAAAATGATGAAAGTGATAATACTGAGAATTGATGACTACCTCATATGGGAAAATATTAATTTATCTCAGATTTTTAAGTATGATCGCAGCAAAAAAATGAAAAATCAGTAAAGAAAAGGGTGCCATAAAAGGGAATAAAAGGATGAAAAGACAATATATACACTGGGAGAAAATATTTGCAAACCACATATTCAAATGACAACTAGTATGTAGAATATATAAAGAAGTTTAAAAACTTAACAGTGGAAAACAAACAATTTAATTGGAAAATGGGCAAAAGATCTGAAGAGGCATTTCACCAAGGAGAAGGTACAGGTGACAGGTAGATGAGAGATGTTCAACATCATCAGCCATTGGATAGAAGCAGAGTAAAAACAGAGTGAGCTATCATGACACGCCTATTAAACTGGCCATAATCAAAAAGAGTAACAAAACTCCATGAAGACAGGGATGCAGAAAAATTAGATTATCTATACATTGCTTTTTGGAATGCACAACATTATAGCAATTATGAAAAGAGTTTGACAGTTTGTTTTAAAACTATACATGCCAGCACAATACATCCCAGCAATTAAACTCTTGGTTGTTTATCCTTATTTTAGTCCATTTTGTGTTGCTATAATAGAAATACCTGAGACTGGGTAATTTATAAGGAAAAGAGGTTTATTTGGCTTACGATTCTGGGACAGCTGCATCTGGC
>NW_007732225.1:61973-71689 GCF_000696425.1 Galeopterus variegatus | reverse complement strand
GGAGATCAAATTTCCACATGAGTTTTGGAGGGGACAGGACATCCAAACTCCATCATTCTGACCCTGGTCCCCCAAAACTCATGTCACTCTCACATACAAAATACAATCATTCTATCCCAAGTCCCAAAAGTCTTAGCTTGCTCCAGCACCAACTTAAAAGTCCAAAGTCCAAAGTCTCCTCTGAGACCAAAAGCAAAAGTCCTTCCAGCTTTGAACTTGTAAAAGTCAAAACCAAATTTATCTACTGCTAAGATACAATGGTGGAACAGTCATTGGGTACACATTCCCATTCCAAAAGGGAGAAATAGGCCAAAAGAAAGGAAAAACAGGTCCCAAACAAGTCCAAAACCCAGCAGGGCAGGCATTAAATCTCAAGGCTGGCGAATCAGGTACTTTGATTCCATGTTCAGCTACCTCTGCACACTGGTGTGGGGGTTGGGTCCCCAAGTCCTTGGGTAGCTCCACTCCTATGGCTTTCCTGGTCTGAGGTCACACTTCACCTCTCCCAGGAGGGTGCTCCACTCTCGTAGCTCCACAGGTCTGGGATCTCCATGGTGGTCCCACTCTCATAGCTCCAGTAGGCATGGTGCTATTGGGGTTTCTCTGCTGCAACTCTGACCCCACAATTTTGCTCTGTGTTGCTCTGGTAGATGGCCTCTGCAGTGGCTCCACCCCTGTGGCAGGTCTCTGCCTGGGTCCCCAGGCTTTTCCATAAATCCTCTGGAATCTGGGTGGAGGCTGCCATGCCTCCACTGCTCTCACATTCTGCCAGCCTACAAACTTAACACAACGTGGACACCACAGGTGGTTTGGGCCTCTACTCTCCAGGGCTGCTGCATGAACCACACTTGGGGCCACTCCAGCTGGAGCAGCTGGGATGCAGGGAGGAGGATCCCGGGGGCAGCTGTTCCCCAGGTCTGTCCTCCAGGATAACTCAATCCTACTAGGCCTCAGGGTCTGTGATGGGTGGGGCACCCTTCCAGTCTTCTGAAATGCCTGCAGGGCTTTCCTCTCTTTTTCTCTGCTATTAGCATCTGGCTGCCTCACCACCAAGATAATGTCTTTAGCAACCAGTTTATCTACTTCACCCTTGCATTGTTCTCTAGCTCTCTGCTTCTTTACCGCATGGCCAGGCTGCAAAGTTTCCAAATCTTTACACTCTGCTTCCCTTTTAAATTCTGGCTTTATGTTATGCCTTTGCTGCCTTAACTCAGAATAGGCTGTTAGAAGTAGCCATGCAGTGTCCTTAATGCTTTGCTTCTTAGACATTTCTTTGGCCAAATGCTCTGGTTCACAACACTTAAGTTCCAAATTCCACAAAGTCCAAGGGCATGGACACAATGCAGCCAAGTTCCTTGCTATGGTGTAGCAAGGGTTATCTTTTGTCCAAAGTCCCTCATTTCTATCTGAGACCTTATCATCCACGTGGCCTTTACTGTCCACATTTCTATCAGCATTCTGCTCGCCACCACATAAGTCTCTAAGACATTCCAAACTTTCCCTAGTCTTTTTTTTCTTCTTCTAAGTCCTCCAAACTCCTCCAACCTTTGCCTATTACACAGTTCCAAAGCTGCATCCACATTTTCAGGTATCTGTAGAGCAACACCCCACTCCTTGGTACCAATTTTCAGTTTTAGTCCATTTTGTGTTGCTATAACAGAAATACCTGAGACTGGGTAATTTATAAGGAAAAGAGGTTTATTTGGCTTATGATTCTGGGACAGCTGCATCTGACATGGGCCTCAGGCTGTTTCTACTCATGGCAGAAAGTGGCAGGCAGCTGGCGGGTACAAGCCAATCACATAGTGAGAGGAAGCAAGAGAGAAAGAGAGTGTGCCAGGGTCTTTTTAAGCAATGAGGTCTCATGGGAACTAATAGAGCCAGAACTCACTCATTAATTCCCCCTCCCCCAGGGAGAGCATTAATCCATTCATGAGGGATCCACCCCCATGATTCAATCAGTTTCCAACACTGCCACATTGTAGATCAAATTTCCACATGAGTTTTGGAGGGGACAACACATCCAAACTCCATCAATCCTAGAGAAATGTAAATGTATATTAACATAAAAATCTATATACAAGTGCTCATATCAGTTTTATTAGTAATAGCCCAAAATTGGAAACAACCCAGAAGACCTTCAACTAGTAGGTGGATAAACAAATAGTTGTTCATCCATACCATAGAACAGCACGTAACAGTAAATAGGAGCAAAATATTGAAACATGGAACAACTCGTGTGAATCGCCAGAGAATTGTGCTGAATGAAAAAAAAAAAAACAGTCAATTTCATAAGGTTATGTACTGCATACAACTATTTAAATTACATTCTGGAAAGACAAAATTTTACAACTGGAGAGCACATTGGTTGTTGCCGGGTGTTAGGGAAGGAAGAATGGCAGCTGGATTGGTCATCGAGGAGGGAACTGTTCTGTATCCTGACTGTGGTGACAAATACAAGAACCTACATGTGTGTTTAAACAACTGTATAAAACATACACACATACACATACTTATACACAAATAAGTAGAAGTAAAACTGAAGAAATCTAAATAAGGTTGATGGGATATTTCAATGTCAATACCCTGGTTGTGACATTGTACTATGAATTAAATTCAGGGAAATTGGGTAACAAGTATATGAGATCTCTTTGTAACATTTTTTATAACTGCATGTGACTCTACAATTATCTTAAAATAAAAATGGTAGTTAAAATTGATTTTATCTATTTTTGCAGATGACTTAATCTTACACAGAGAGAATGCTTACAGACACCACAAAAAAACTGTCAGAACTCAATACAATTGCAGGATACAAAATCAACATACAAAAATCAGCAGCATTTCCATACACGAATAACAAACTACCCCAAAAAGAAATTCAGAAACAGTCTTATTTACAATAGCTTAAAAAAAATACTTAGGAATAGATTTAACCATAGCAGTGAAAGATCTTTTCATTGAAAACTATAACACATCAATAAAAAAAATGAAAGAAGACAAAAATAAATGGAAAGATATCTCATGTTGAGGGACTGGAAGAATTAAGATTGTTAAAATGTTCATACTATCCAGAGCAATTTACAGACTCAATGCAATTTGCATCAAAATGTCAATGACATTTTTCACAGAAATAGAATAAACAACTCTAAAATTCATATGGACCCACGAAATACCCAGAATAGCCAAAGCAATCCTGAGCGTACAGACTCAATGCAATTTGCATCAAAATGTCAATGACATTTTTCACAGAAATAGAATAAACGACTCTAAAATTCATATGGACCCACGAAATACCCAGAATAGCCAAAGCAATCCTGAGCGAAAGAACAAAGCTGGACACATCACACTACCTGATCTCAAAATCTACTACAAAACTGTAGTAATCAAAACAGCATGGTACTGACACAAACAGACATATAGACCAATGGAACAGAAAGAAAAGCCTGGAAACAAATCCACAAGTTTACAGACAACTGATTTTCAGCAAAGGTAACAGGAACACAGAAACAGTGGGAAAATAATACTTTTCAATAAGTGATGTTGGGTAAACTGGATATCTATATGTAGAAGAATGACATTGGACCCTTATCTCTCCCCATATAGAAAAATCAACTCAAAATGAATGAAAACTTAAATGTAAGACCCAAAACCATAAAACCACTAGAAAAAAAACATTGGGGAAAAGCTTGACATTGGCCTGGGCAAAGATTTTTTTGGATACAGTTCTAAAAGCACAGGCAACAAAAGTAAAAATAGACAAATGGAATTGTATCAAACTAAAAAGCACATGCAGAAAGGGAAACAATCAACAGAGTGAAGAGACAACCTATGGCATGTATTTGCAAGCCATACCTCTGATAAGGGGTTAATATCCAAAATATGTGAGGAATTCAAACACCTCAATAATGAGAAAATAACCTGACTTAAAAATGAGCAAATGACCTGAAAAGACACTTTTCAAAAGAAGATATACAAACAGCCAACAGATATATGAAAAATTGCTTAACATCAGCAATCATCAGAGAAATGCTAATTAAAGCCTCAGTGAGATATCACCTCACACCTGTTAGAATGGCTATTATCAAAAAGATGAAAGATAAGTGTTGATGATGTGGAGATAAGGGAACCCTTGTACACAGTTGGTGAGACTGTAAATTAGTACAGCCATTATGGAAAACAGTATGGAGGTTCCACAAGAAATTAAAAATAGAACTACCGTATGATTCAGAAATCCCACTACTGGATACATATTCAAAAGAAATGAAATTGGTATGTCAAAGACATTTTTACACCACAAATGTTCACTACAGTGCTATTCACAGTAGCCAAGATTTGGAATCAACCTGTGTTGATTCCACATTCATTAAGGGATAAATGAATAAAGAAAATTTGGTATCTGTATATACAATGGAATATAATTCAGCCATAAAAAGGAAGGAAATCTTGTGATGATACAGGTGAATCTCAAGGACATTATAAGTGAAATAAGCCAGGCACAGAAAGACAAATGCTGCAGGATCTTACAGATAAGTAGAATCTAAAAAAGTTGAACTCAAAGAAGCAGATAGTAGAATGGTAACACTAAGGACACCAGGATTGGGGAGATGTTGGCAAAAGCATACAAAGTTTCAGTTAGACAGGAAGAATAAGTTCAGGAGATCTATTGTATAACATGGGGACTATAGGTAATAACTATGTATTGTACACTTGAAAATTGCTAAGAAAGTAGATTTTAAATGCTCTCACCACAAAAAAAATGTGTGTGAGGTAGTAGATATGCTAATTAGCTTGATTTAGCCATTCCACAATATATACATATATCAAAACATCACTTTGCACACCTTAAATATATACAATATTTATCTATCTATTAAAAATAACACATAAAAATTAATTAAGAAATGTAAGTCAAGAGTTGTTACAATAAACATAACTTAAGTTTCCACTCTGGGAAACTGACTTTTAAAAAAACTACTATGGATTGCTTAGGTGTACAAATGTCTTATCACACACAAACACACAGAATGCTAAAGTAGATTTATGTCAGTAGGCATTTAGAAGTAACTTCAAAGTAAGCTAACTGATAAACACTAAGCCTCATAAATATGCCTAGTCAGATCTCATTTATGTGGAACAAAAACGAGTTGTGTGGATCTGGTCTGTGTCTGTTAGCGTGCATTTAGATGGAAACACTCTAAATTATCATCGATAATCTCTGGTGATTACAATATGGGGTATTATAAGGAGTAAGTTTACATTGAAAGTAATTCTCATTGAGATTTTTGTAATACACATATGTAAATTTTTTTCATTAAAATATTTTCTTTAAGAAGGGCATGTGGTTATAAAAAATAATGTGTATAACTGAATAAAGTGGAGTACGTATTTGCTCATAAAGTGTGGCTCATTCACTATATATTAGCTCATTTGGTATTTATGACACAACATTTATTCATTCTTGAATCCCTAGTTCGCATGTGGTTATAAAAAATAATGTGTATAACTGAATAAAGTGGAGTACGTATTTGCTCATAAAGTGTGGCTCATTCACTATATATTAGCTCATTTGGTATTTATGACACAACATTTATTCATTCTTGAATCCCTAGTTCCTCATGCTTAGTGCAAAAAAATAATGTGTATAACTGAATAAAGTGGAGTACGTATTTGCTCATAAAGTGTGGCTCATGCACTATATATTAGCTCATTTGGTATTTATGACACAACATTTATTCATTCTTGAATCCCTAGTTCCTCATGCTTAGTGCGGATGAAAGGGTCAATAAATATTAACAAATGTACAGACTATACATAACCGCATATACGAAGGAAAGGGGACCAAGAAATTCAGCAAATATAAAGAATTTTTTGTTTTAATTGTGTCTATGGTTGATTTCATTGTATTTCAAATTTTGACTGCTGGATATTTCAAAATCCCTGTTATGGGAAAAACAACATTCAGACTAGCTCATGGTGACCCAATTACCAAAGTATGTCAGAAATACAATCCAGTCATTTTATTATTAATTTTATTTTAAATAAATAATCACACGTACCCACATGTTCTACATGATGTTACACAGGGAGGATTATTGTGTTGAAAGCAAATACTGGCGATCTACTGGTAATGTCGAACTTGGCCTTGCCTGGCTCAGAGGATAGACTGGGCAGCAGATTAAAACATACATAAGTTACAGTTCTCTAAATGATGTTTCCATTGTTCAACATGCCATGGCACTTCATTTTAACAATTTCTCATTTAACTTGCTTTTTCAACATATGTGCTCATCTTACTCATTTACTCATCCATGAAGTAGCCAAATTTAAATGTCATGTGTTTTTATTCTCAGAGCATGGAATCAATCTCATTATACCCTTGAATGAACAGCTTTTTACTAGGAGACCCTCCTTCCAAGCCAAAAAATCAATTTATGTTTAACTAGAGGAATGATATCTTTTTCCAAGTGTTGGCAAAATGAGAGAGAGAGAGTGAGAGAGAACAACTTTATTATATGTTTAATTGTCACTTCGTGGCTACCTCCCATGTGCAGGGTGGATCTGTCAGCTAGTTTACATTGTCAAATCACATTAATCTCACCTTCAAATTCATTGTTCTTTCTGGATAACGTAACTGAAGTAGATGTTCTACAACAGAAGATGCAGGATCACATTGAATGCATTACAACTAGTAGGATCAAACACTAGTCCTGAGCTCATTATAACCCTCAGGAATTTGTTCATCAGGAAAGGGAGTTTTGCAATTACTAACACAGGACGTCATAATTCTAAAAGATCATAAACTAGTGTGGTGGGAATGACTCAGAAAGCAGAGCTTACATTTATAGCTTCACGGTAAGTTTATATTCAGTTTGCTTTTCTCCATTGCTGGTATGCTAAGGTTCACAAAAGAATTCTCTCTGCGATCTCTCTTTGCATGATTGTATTGTAGATCAGAGAGCATTCAAGACAATGCTGGTGCTTCACATAACGATTTAAGATACAAACATGTTAGGACAAATCTTTACGGTTTAACAAAATACTTTCATATATATAGCTTTAGTTGATCCTAGTGAAGCCTTGTAAGTAGGCAGATCAGTTACTAACTCTAGAAAGATTAAAGAACTTTGATCAAGATCACACAGTTGGTAAAAGTGTTAAGATGATAATTCTGCTTATTGGTGGATTGAATGTATGCATGAATAAATGAATGGATGGTAAAAGTAACCCACTCCAGGTCGTCTTACAAGTAATATAGCACTGCACCGACTAATTTGTATGAGATGTACCATTTAATATTGCATGTCCCCCTTAAACATTCAGTTGATCTTTATGTATTTGGAGGTAATGCTTTAAAACAGTGGTGTGGACAAGCCCCAATAAAATTATTACTTTTTGCCAATAAATAATTGGGTGTATCAGTTTAGACAGAAAACAGATTCTGTAACCCACACAGCTTTAAACTCTCAGATTTGTCTTGAGTTAATAAGAAGCAGTGGTATTTGGTAGTATAGTAAAGAGGCAGATGGAATTCTATGCTGTCAGGACTATAATATTACTGTGCGCAGTAGTGACTTTACCAAATGATATGAAACAACATTCTCATTCTTATACACAGAAATACAAAAGAAAAGGGAAAAAAGTCCTTAATTTTTTTTAATTATGCAGCACAAATTTGAAGTTTTCCATATTATCACCAGCATCAATTCTGTATCATATTAATGTCGTTTTTATGAACTGTTACATCAGTGACTAATTGAAGTATATTTTAGACTTAAAGAATATGCTGCTATACTTAATTATCTTAATAAACATATTTTATCACTTGTAGTACATATGCTCTATTAAATAATGGTTTTCAGAAACATTGATTTAGTTGACAGTTTGCAATACCATGAAGAACTGGGATGAGTAAGTGAATGCATGTTTTATGTTTTATAAATTGTGGAATACATGTTAATGAGTCTTTTTGGCCTACCTTCACTAGTTAATGGTATTTCTACTAGTCATACTGTACACATGTCATGGCAGTAAGAAACAATGAAAGTGTTTGCATCAAGAAAGAACATGTAGTAAGTCATGAATTATTCTTTTCCTGTTGCAAGTGAAGGTAAGTACAGGTGTTGCTAATCAATATTTGGTCTTGCTCAAGTTCTAAGCTACCATCAGTTCTATTGCAACTACTGCAACAGCCTCCTAGTTTGAATACCTGCACCTACTCTGCCTAGTCTCAAATTCCATCTCCAATCTGTAGCCAGAGGAATGTTTTTGTAAAACCAACTATTATGGCATCTATTCCATTGCTTAAAACCCTTAATGGCTCTGAACTTCTTTATAGACATATTAATTAGAGAAATAGTAGCTGCTGTAACAAACTCTGAGTCTTTTAATTTTTTTATTATAATATTAGCATATTAATCATTACAGATCATAATCTTTTCCCATGCCCTCCACCTGTCCTGTCACTCCCCAGCCTCCCTCCTTCCCTCACCCCCATCTCTAGTGTCCTTAGCTTTGTTCTCTCCTTCTGAAAGTTCAACATATTTTTGTTGCCTTTTCTTTCTTTCCTTCCTTCCTTTCTCCTCCCATCCTTTTTTTCCTTTCTTTCTTTTCTTCCTTCTTTCTTAGCACTCATTTATGATGAGAATATGTGGTATTTCTCTTTCTGTGTCTGACTTATTTTACTTAAGATAATTTTCCCCAGGTTCATCACCCATCCTTTTTTTCCTTTCTTTCTTTTCTTCCTTCTTTCTTAGCACTCATTTATGATGAGACTATGTGGTATTTCTCTTTCTGTGTCTGACTTATTTTACTTAAGATAATTTTCCCCAGGTTCATCAATGTTGCTGCAAGTAGAAGAATTTCATTCCTTTTTATGAGTGAGTAAGTACTCCATTGTGTATATATGCCACATTTTCCTTATCCAGTCATCTGTTGAAAGACATTTAGGTTGGTTCCATATTTTGGCTATTGTAAACAGAGCTGCAGTGAAAATGGGAGTGCAGGTATCCCTTCAACATGATGAGTTCCAGTCCTTTGGATATATGCTCAGTAGTGGGATTGCTGGATTGTAGGGTAGTTCTACCTGTAGTTGCTTGAGAAACCTCCATACTGTTTTATCTGTAGTTGTTTGGCAAACCTCCATACTGTTTTTATAATGGCTGCACTAATCTACAGTCCTATCAACAGTGGAGAAGAGTTCCCCTTTCCCTGCATCCTTGCCAGCATTTGTTATTCTCAGTCTTTTTAATAATGGCCAGTCTAATTGGGTTAAATGATCTCAATGTGGCCTTGATGTGAATTTCCTTGGTGATTTGTGACATTGAGCATTTTTTCATATACATGTTGGCCATTTGTATGCCTTCCTTTAAGAAAATGTCTATTAATCTCCTTTCCCCATTTTTTAAGTGGACTATTTTTTTACTTTGAGTTCCTTATATATTCTGGTTATTAATCTCTTGTCAGATGTAGAGTTTGCAGATATTTTCTCTCATTCCATAGGTTGTCTTTCTGCTTTGTTAACTGTTTCCTTTGCTGTGCAGAAGCTTTTTATTTTTGATACAATCCCATTTATTTATTTTTTGTTGTTTTTTGTGCTTTTGGGGTCTTATTCATAAAGTCTTTATCCAGTCCTACTCCTTGGAGTGTCTCCCCTATGCTTTCTTTTAGCAATTTTATGGTTTTGAATCTTATATTTAAGTTTTTAATCTATTTTG
>NW_007732225.1:60350-60930 GCF_000696425.1 Galeopterus variegatus | reverse complement strand
TTTTTTTACTTTGAGTTCCTTATATATTCTGGTTATTAATCTCTTGTCAGATGTAGAGTTTGCAGATATTTTCTCTCATTCCATAGGTTGTCTTTCTGCTTTGTTAACTGTTTCCTTTGCTGTGCAGAAGCTTTTTATTTTTGATACAATCCCATTTATTTATTTTTTGTTGTTTTTTGTGCTTTTGGGGTCTTATTCATAAAGTCTTTATCCAGTCCTACTCCTTGGAGTGTCTCCCCTATGCTTTCTTTTAGCAATTTTATGGTTTTGAATCTTATATTTAAGTTTTTAATCTATTTTGATTTGGGTTGATTTTGGTATATGGTGAGAGGTACATGTACAGCTTCATTCTTCTGCATATGGATGTCCAATCCCACACCATTTATTGAAAATAAATTCTTTTCCCCAATGCATGTTATTGTTGCTTTGTCAAAGATTAGTTGGCTGTAAGCATGTGGGTTGATTCCCAGGTTTTCAGTTCTGTTCCATCTATCCAGTGTCTATTTTTATGCCAGTACCATGCTGTTTGGGTTACAATAGCTTTATAATATAATTTGAAGAAGTTGGGTAGTATTATGTC
>NW_007732225.1:58744-59665 GCF_000696425.1 Galeopterus variegatus | reverse complement strand
ATGCTGTTTGGGTTACAATAGCTTTATAATATAATTTGAAGAAGTTGGGTAGTATTATGTCTCCAGCTTTGTTTATTTATTTTTATTTTTTGCTCAGGATTGCTTTGGCTATCTGGGATCTTTTGTTGTTCCATATGAATATTAGGATTGTTTTTTCTATTTCTGTGAAGAGTGTCCTTGGGATTTTGATGGGGATTGCATTGATTGCTTTGGGTAGAATTCATGATGTTAATTCTTCCAATCCAAGAGCATAGTATGTCTTTCCACCTTTTTGTGTCCTCCTTAATTTCTTTCCATAGTGTTTTGTAGTTTTCATTGTAGAGATCTTTCACTTCCTTGGTTAAATTGATTCCTAGGTATTTTAATTTTTGGCAACTGTTGTAAATGGGCTTGCTTTCTTGAATTCTTCTTCTGCTAGTTCATTATTGAAGCATAAAAACACTACTGATTTGGGGGTATTAATTTTGTATCCTGTAACATTATAGAAATTGTTAATAAGCTCTAAGAGTTTTTTTGGAAGAGATTTTAGGTTTTCTATATAAGATCATGTCATCTGCAAACAAAGACAGTTTGACTTTGTCCTTTTCTATCTGGATGTCCTTTATTTCTTTCTCTTGCCTGATTGCTCTGGCTAGTACTTCCAGTACTATGCTAAGTAGGAGTGGTGAGAGTAGGCATCCTTGTCTTTTTCCTGTTCTCAAGGATGACATTGGCAATAGGTTTGTTGTATATGGCTTATATTGTGTTGAGATAATTTCCTTCTATACCTAATTTGCTGAGAGTCTTTATCATGAAGCAATGTGGAATTTTGTTGAATGCTTGTTCTGCATCTATTGAGATAACAATATGGTTTTTGTCCATGATTTTGTTGATGTGGTGTATTACATTTATTGACTTGTGTATGTTGAACCATCCTTGCAT
>NW_007732225.1:32149-57919 GCF_000696425.1 Galeopterus variegatus | reverse complement strand
GAATTTTGTTGAATGCTTGTTCTGCATCTATTGAGATAACAATATGGTTTTTGTCCATGATTTTGTTGATGTGGTGTATTACATTTATTGACTTGTGTATGTTGAACCATCCTTGCATCCCTGGGATGAATCCCATTTGATCACGGAGTATAATTTTTTTGATGTGTTGCTATATTCTGATTACTAATATTTTGTTGAGGATTTTTGTATCTATGTTCATCAAGGATATTAACCTGTAATTTTCTTTTTTTGTTGTTGTTGTGTATTTGTCTGGTTTTGGTATGAGGGTGATGCTGGCCTAATAGGATGAGTTTGGGAGAATGGTATCTGTTTCAATTTTTTTGTATAGCTTGAAGAGAGTTGATATTAATTCCTTTTTAAATGTTTGATAGAATTCAGCTGTAAAGCCATCTGGTTCTTGGCTTTTCTTTGTTGGAAGATTACTGATTACTGTTTTAATCTCCTTGCTTGTTAGTTATTGGTCCATTCAGGTTTTCTATTTCTTCTTGGTTGAGTCTTGGCAGATTGTATGAGTGTAGAAATTTATCCACTTCCTCCAGGTTTTCAAATTTCTGTGGTATCAGTTGTAATGTCTGCCATTTCATTCATTTATTTCTGCTCTGATCTTAATCATTTCTTTCCATCTACAACTTTTAGGATAGGATTGTTGTCATTTTTCTAGTTCTTCAAGGTGTATGGTTAGGTTTTTTATTTGAAGATTTTCTATTCTTTTGATGTAAGTGTTTATTTTAATAAACTTCCCTCTTAGTACTGCTTTTGCAGTATCCCACAGGTTTTGGTATGATGTATCTTTGTTTTTGTTAGTTTCAAGAATTTTTTTGATTATCTGTTTAATTTTTTCTTGGACCCATAAGTCATTCAGGAACCTGTTGTGTAGTTTCCATGCATTTGTATAGTTTCCAGAGTTTTGTTTGTTATTGATTTCTACTTTTAATCCATTGTAGTCTGAAAATATACTTGGAATGATTTTGATTTCTTAAAATTTACTGATACTTGATTTGTGACCTAAGATGTGGACTACCCTTGAGAATGTTCCATGTGCTGATGAGAAGAATGTATATTTTTAGTTGTTGGATGAAATGTTCTGTAGATACCTGCCAGGTCCAATTGGTCTATAGTGTATTTTATTTTTTTTTTTTTTCCTTTTTGTCTTTTTTTCGTGTCCGGCAACGGATCGCAACCCTCAGTGTCATGCCTGTACTGGACCAGACTGGCAATGGGATCACAACCCTCGGTGTTGCGCCCGCACCTCGCTCAGCCAGTGAGCGGGAACCGGTCTGTATGTGGGATCCGAACCCGCGGCGGGAGCGCTGCCGCGCTCCCAAGCGGTGCACTGTAGCAGTGTGCCACCGGGCCGGCCCCTATAGTGTATTTTAAATACTGGTTTCTTTGTTAATTTGTTGCCTGGAAGATCTGTCCAATACTGAGAGAGGGGTGTTCAGGTCACCCACTATTATTGTTTTAGGGTTAATCTCTTTTTATAGGTCTAGGAGTATTTGCTTTACATATCTGGGTGCTCCAGTGTAGGGTGCATAAATATTTATGATTCTATGTTTTCTAACTGGACAAATTCCTTTATCATTATATAATGACCTTGTCTCTTTCTGTTGTTTTTGGTTTAAATTCTATTTTATCTGATATAAGAATAGCTACTTCTGCTCAGTTTTTGTTTCTATTTGCATGGTATATTTTTTTCCATTCCTTCACTTTTAGTATGTGTGTATCTTCACAGGTGAGGTGAGTCTCTTGAAACAGCATATAGATGGGTCTAGCTTTGTAATCCAATCCATCAGTCTGTGTCTTTTGAATGGGGAGTTTAATCCATTTACATTTAGGGTTGTTATTGACAGTATTGCTTTACTCCTGTCATTTTACTGCTTTTTGTTTAGATGCTTTAAATTCTTTTTTATTTCCTTTCTTCCCCTTTTATTTTTCATTTTCACTGTTGGTTGGATTTGTGAAGTGTCATGATTTAGCATCTTTCACTTTCATTTGCATTTTTGTTTTAAGAGGGGATTTTGGGCTGGCCCGTGGCTCACTCGGGAGAGCGTGGTGCTGACAACACCAAGTCAAGGGTTAAGATCCCCTTACCGGTCATCTTTAAAAAAAAAAAAAAGAGGGGATTTTGCTCTTTCTTGTGTATCTGTGATAGTGATTATTATTTTTCAGATTTTGGATGCAGGACTCCTTTGAGAATTTCTTGCAGTGCTGGTTGTGTGGTGGTGAACTCCCACAATTTTTGTTTCTTTGGGAAATAAACTATTTCTCCCTCATCTCTGAAGGGTACCCTTGCTGGGTATAGTATTCTTGGCTGGCAATTTTTGTTTTTTAGTATTTTGAATATATCATCCCATTTTCTGCTGGCTTGTAAGGTTTCAGTTGAGAAGTCTGCTGTTAGCCTGATTGGAGCTCCCTTATAGTTAACTTGATGCTTTTCTCTTGATGATTTTAGAATTCTCTCTTTGTCTTTGAGCTTTGCCAGTTTGACTGTAATGTGTCTTGGAGAGGTTCTTTTTGGATTGAATCTACTTGGGGATCTTTGGCCTTCCTGGATCAGAAAGTTTGTTTCTCTCCCTATACCTGGGAAGTTTTCTGTTATTATTTCCTTGAATATGTTTTCCTTGACTTTTTCTTTCTTCTCATATTCTGGAATACCCATGTTTTGGATGTTTGTGCACTAGAGGTTGTCTGCTAGCTCTCTTAGATTTCTTCATTTTTTAAAAAATTCTGTTTTTCTTTTTTGTCTGCTTGGGTTATTTCAAAAAGATCATCTCTGAGATCTGAAATTCTTTCTTCTGCTTCCTCTAGCTTGCTGCTCAAGCTCTCTGCTGTGATTTTTATTGCATTGACTGAATCCTTCAGTTCTAGGAGGCCCACTACATTCTTTTTTTAGGTACTAATCTCTTTGTAATTTCCTCCTTCACATCCTGGATATTTTTTTCTTTTTTCATTATGCTCTCTAATTAATCTTCTCTTATCTCTTTGAATTTTCCTAAGATCATTGCTAGGAATTCCTTTTCAGATATTCAAGGTTTTTCCTCTCTATGGTGTCTGGTACTTGAGATTTATATTTCTTTGATGATGTCATATTTTCCTGCTTATCTGTAGTTCTAGTATTTTTTCATTGATGTTTGGTCATTTGGTATGATACCTGTTTCTTCTATTATTCTGGAGTGGATTGTGAAGAGAAAGACTTCCTCCTCTACTTGTGGGCTCTGCTGGTGACTCTTCCTGTATCAGTTCAGTTATGTGTGTGGTGAGCTGCCTTTAGGGTGGCCCTGTCTGCTACTGTGGTGATGAGTTGTCCTTGTGGTGGCAGTAGGTGTGACAGTGGCTGTGGTAGACCACCTTGACTCCTGCATGGGCTGCGGGCGGGCCTCTCCAGGGCTTGGATCAAGCTCCAAGTCTTATTGGCTTAACATAATAAAACTTTCTTTTTCATTGACACAGCAACACAAAACAGGTAGCTCTGGTCTGTGAGTTTGTATGATACAAGATCTCAGGTTCCATTTCTTAATGTTTCAAAGTTCTCTGCATTCTGATGGAAGGATAGAGAAAGGGGAACGCATCACAGTAATTCTTAAGTATGTTATCCAAGTTGTGCAAATCAATTTTAATACATTCATTTGGCCAGAAGTAGTCTGATAGCCATATCTATCTAACTTGTGTCTGGGGGATATGTTTCTTCAAGTGGCAGTCACTTCCCAGGAACAAATTTCACTCTAAATGGTGGGATATAGTTTTTAGCGAGCAGCTAATTGTCTTGACTATAAATCTGTCCCTTAACATGACATGTAAGACCCTGTATTTCTTGCCTTATCAAGCACACCATTCTCCTTTGGCTCATACTGGCAATCCATCTATATCTCTTTAACTCCACATGTTTGCTTCTAATACAAAGCTTTGTATATGCTTCTTCTTTTTGCCTATTTGATGTTAATCTACCTTCAGATCTCAGCATAACAGAATTTCTTTATGACATTTTACCCAACCTCAGTGGGATAATTTTCTGTGTTACATATTCTCATAGTCACAGTTCTACTCTGTAGCAATTGTCTCTGTTGTAATTTTTACATTTGTTTCTTTTATTAAATAAAACTCTCACTAGAATATCTCCTTCATGTTGATTGGTATTATGAGCTTTTTTTTGCCCAACATTTTATTTTCAGCCTCTACTGCAGTGCTTAGCATATACTAGACACTCAATAAGTACTATATGAATAAATAAATCAATGACATTGACTTCATACTCTTCAAAAGCTTTTGAACTGCTTAACTGTCTTCTGAATGCAAATATTTATCTAAAAGGCTTTTTCACCATTTTGATCAAAATGTTTCAGTTTGGGTTCCCTCAGAAGCAAACCCAACTTGAATATTGAAATGAAAGTAGTTTACAAGAAAGTGTGAGGAACACGAAGAGGAAAATTGAAAAGTGATACAGAGAAATGTAGGCATCCAATTATGTGTTATTAAGCCACAGTTGGTAACTGAAGCCTAAGCCCATAGGCAAGACTGGAAACCAATGTAAAAAATTCACCAGAAATAAACCAGGTACTTATATACTCCTTATCATCATTACTTTAAGACAAATTTAACTTTCCTGCAGAGATGTGTCAAGCAGAATGGCCTTCTGGGAAAAGATTCTTGACAAGGAGGTGCAGATATTGGCAGTTGGAGGCCTCTGGTGTCTGTAAAAAGGATATGTATAAGGCACGTGGGCAAGACATTTGTACAACCTGATGCACTTTACCTGAGGCTTAGTGCTACTGTCGTCACATAGCTCAAGCCTTTCTCTCACCTTTGATTATTCATCATTTTGCTCTTCTTCAGTTTGTGCTCAACCCCAATTACTAGAATACCCTTGACAGGTGAGCATTCCTGAAGCATGTCATCTCACATGACATGTACTTTCTCAACAGTGTTCAGTGAGTATTCTTTAACTACAAGATTCAACCTAAACTTTTAGCTTATGTTCAATGATATGCACAAGTCGTATTAGTCTTAGTCTTATTATGCTTTTTTGATTATGCATTAATTATCAAATTCTCTCCTTTGATAAGTTCTTGTGCTTTCCTACATAACTCCCTCAATTCTCTCTACCTGAGATAATCTTGGCTTATTGATAGAACTCAGATCTACGCTTCGTTATTAGAGGGTTTAATTTCATAGCTGTCCAAGTGGACTACCTCAGGAAATGATGTGTTTGCCACTCCTGTATATTTTTATGTATGAATCTGGCAAAAATGTGGTGCTGTTATTCAGACAAGACTGGATGAGTAATGTGTTAGATGTCCAGACCTCCAAATGCCTTCTCATCCTGTGATTCAATGAACTCCTTTCTAATCAGTCCTACTAATATTGATCATTTTGTGAAATGCTATGACATACATGATTTTAAATAGGCTTTTGGAACTAATCAAATGTATTTTTATATTCTATTCTATGACAATTTTCATACATCAATGTCTCATCTCCACTAGATTATAAATTCTCACAGGGCAGAGATATGCCGTAATTCAATCTGTATCTCAGAGTGCTAGTATTTTGTTTGTGGTAAACACTGAAATTATCAAGAAAGAATCAACTAATTTTTCAGCTACTTTTAGGATGTTTCATTTTCCTCTCTTTGTCCTAGCCATCATCTAGCATGTGCTGAATATGTAGTGAACCCAACCCCACTGACGTTAGCTTAGCACTATGGAGATTCACAGGCCAACTCTCAAAGTGAATATGTTCTTCAGAAAATTAATTATAAGAACCTCTTTGATTATCTCATTTCCAGAAATCATGTTAGATGTTTCAATGTTGATGAATAAATAATGTATGTTTACTTTGGGCTAATTATGCAGGAAAGCTGAAGTGTTTATATTCATGTACTAGGAACCTTGAGGGAGGTTTTGCAGTCCTCGTTTCAATGTTGATGAATAAATAATGTATGTTTACTTTGGGCTAATTATGCAGGAAAGCTGATGTGTTTATATTCATGTACTAGGAACCTTGAGGGAGGTTTTGCAGTCCTTGACCCATGCCCATTATCTGAAAATTGCCCCCTACCCCAAGGGTACACATCCTGTGGACATGTTTGTACTATGTGTTTCTATTCATCCCAGTTTTTACTGGCTGGTCATGGGATACATATTTGCAAAACAGACACAAAAATATCTGATCTTTTTACTGTCGATATATATGCTGAGTTCAAAAATAAGATTTTCCAGCTACATAGAGAAAAGTGTGATATAAAATCTAATATGTTGTTATTGAGTAGAAACTCGCTTCTTAACACTCTTTTGCTCTTTGAAAGATACTATATTTTCTCAGTTCATATACAGATTTTAATTGTTCTCACCCTTTCGAGCATGCATTCACCCACATACCACCTCTCCACAATCTCATCCTATTTCTCAGTTCATTAGTTAAGAGTAACTGTCTCAGTGATAAATTAAATATTCTACAGTATTTGAACAATGCAAAAATGTAGTTCAAATTTTCTTGTATAGGGCCCACTTATTTCTAATTTTATTCACAAAGCTGGTGCATTGTGTGATTTCTATCACCACCACCACTGCCATCCTACACACAAGAAAAAAAAGACAAACCAACGAGTGAAAGTATTACTTACCCTGGACACTGGCTCATTCCAGATCTGGCTCAATAGTGCTTCTTCTAGGTAACGAATGGGCTAAAATCTTAAAAAAAAAAAATCAATGTTTGGTTCTTGGATCATCAGCATTGGTGCCACCTGGGAGCTTGTTAGGAGCATAACTCCAGGCACTATCTCAGACCTCCTTGTTAAAATTCACAGTCTGAATTTTAACATGATCCTCGAGTGCTTTCTATGCAAGTTTTGGATATATGGGACCCGAAAATTCTGGTAACAAAGATGGCTAGATATGTACCAAAAATTATTCTCTTTTTGAGTAATAATAGAACTTTCTAGTTTTAGCTGGTTACCATGTTACCCATTGAGCAAAGAAATTGGCCAGCTTTGCTTGCACATTGGCATAGCCATGGGACTACATTCCGGCCAAATGTAATACGAGTGTAATGTTTGTGATTTCCAGGGCATGCCTAAAAAGTGAATATATATGAGCTACCCTGGGCCTTTTCCCGCTTGATACTGTCTGATAGATGGTAAAAATCTGAGCAGCTAAATTGGACCCAGAGAAGGGAGTTATATGTTAAGGATGGGCAAACCAATTCTGAAGTGCTCTGTGAGAAAAAATAAAAAATAAAAAATCTCCTTTAAGCCACTTTTGTGGTGTGTTGTTTTTTAAATTGCAATTGTGTGACTAACATAATATCCAAATATTGACTGCATCTTCATCATTTTTTTAAAACAACACATATAGCGATGCAAAATAAGGCAAAGTGAATCATTTTTATAACCTCTCATCCATGACTTTTTCTTTTCTTTTTTTTTTTTTTTTCTTTTTGTCCTTTTTACTGACCGGTAACAGGATTGCAACCCTCGGTGTTGTGCCCGCACCGCGCTCAGCCAGTGAGCGGGAACCGGTCTCCACATGGGATCTGAACCCTTGGCGGGAGCGCCGCCGCACTCACAAGCGGCGCACTCTCCAATGTGCCACCGGGCAGGCCCCATCCATGACTTTTTCAAGAGCTAAATCAACTCGCGAATAGTCCAATGATTAATTTAAGTCAATGACCATTTTCGTCTCTTTTGCAACTTCTAAATTCACACTTTTTAACAGCCTTTGAATCAAGGATGTGTCACTTTCTCTAACATGTAAAAGGACCAAAATATTACTAAGAAAAAAGTTATAAAAAACATCCTAGAATGTGCAATATAATTAAGCAATTATTTATCTTTCTGATTTTGAATGTTAATTTTGGTCTTATATCTTAAGCCTCACATAATTGCATTTTTTTCTGATTACAGTTTAATACTTGGCAAAACAAACACTGTTTAATTTAGGGACTTATCTTAGTACAACAGGATCCCCTGATGTTTTAGGGTATATTCCTTGCACACTGCTCTGCATAGAGAATGCATTTATTTACAGAGCCTGTCCCAACTTCCTAGCTTTGGTTTGAGGAGAGATTGTTTTTTCTCATACTCTTTTTTAGAATGGTTTTGGATTTACGAAAAAATTGCAATAGTAGGGAAAGTTCCCATGTATCTCACACCCAGTTTTCACTATTAACATCTTGCGTTAGTGTGGCTCATTGGCTACAATTAATGAACCCGTTTTGATGCAGGGTTATTAAGTAAATTTGACAATTTATTCAGATGCTCCTAATATTTACTTAATGTTCTTTCTCAGTTTCCGAATCTCATCTAGTTTTATTTAGTTGTCATGTCTCCTTAGACTCTTCTAGGTTGTGACAATTTCTCATATTTTTCTTGTTTTTGATGATGGTGGCATTTTTTTCTTTTTTTTTTTTGGAGTACTAGTTAGGTATTTTGTTGGATGTCCCCCTATTGCAATTTCTCTGATGTTTTTCTCATGATTAAACTGGGGTAATGGGTTTTGGGGAAGAAGACCACAGAGATAAAGTGGATTTTTCATCATATCATATTAAGGGCATATACCATAAACATGACATACAACTTGATACTGACCTTAATCACCTGGCTGAGATAGTTTGTCAGGTGTCTCCAAAGGTGTTACTCTTTTTTTTTTTTTTTTTCCTCATTTTTTTTTTTTTTTCATTTTTTTTGTCCCCTTTTCCATACTGTACTCTTTGGAAGGCAGTCATATGCACAGCCCAAGGAGTACAGAATTGTGCTCCTTCTCTTTGAGGGCAGAGTATCTGCATAAATTGAACAGAGTTTTTATATATCTTTTCTTAACTTTTAAAAATCTATCTTAATCTTTATCTCATAAAATTATGCCTTTTCTGAATATTTGATAAACACATTTCAGAGAAGCCAAATTGTACATATCTTCAGACAATTAACATGTTTAATATGATGGTGAAAACTGACCTAAATTTCTGTGTAACTTAATTATGGAATCTACTTTTGTGTCTAACACACTGGTTTCAAGAAGATGTCTTAAAATAATAACTAATATTTACTGATTGCTCACTCTGTGATAAGAACTGTCCTAAATGGGACATGTATTGAATGTATTATTTAATTGATATTAAACTCACTATATTACAAGGAAATCTGTATTATTTCTAATCTACCACTTGGGCTCAGATTATTAAATATTTTTCCCTAGTTCCCACAATTTTGGGGTGATGGATGAGGGAATTTAGTCCAGTCTTATTCAAGTGAGGTTTGGCAATAGCTACAATATTGGTATTACATATTTAATTACAGATGCTCCTCCACTGATGATGGAGTTAAATCCTGATACATGTAAGTCAAAAAACTGTTAAGCTGAAAATGCATTTAATATTTCAATTAACCCATCTTAAAGTAGAAAAATTGTAAGTCAACCCATCGTGAGTTGGGGATCATATGTATTTTATTAAGGTTAAAACCAATGTATTCAGAAAAAGTTAGAACACATATCTTCTGAAAGTTTCAGCTACGAAAAATTTTGATTTCAGTTTTTATATAATGATAGCTGCATATTCCATTCCCATCATCCCAAAACAACTCAATGTTCAAATGCTAATGTAGTCACATAACACTGATCATAAGAGAATTTTCTACCTGTCAAGAAAGAAATATACCTAGATTTAGATTTGGAAAATTGCAAGCAGTGTGGCTGGGTCATGATCTCCAAAAAAAAAAGAGAGTAGTTTTGTCCCTTCAATTCCTTCGGGATGATAGTAGGTAGGTTTTTTTTTTTTTTTTTTTTTTTTTCCTTCCTTTGATGGTATGAGAACAGAATTTCAAGACCAGTTAAAAGCTTTCCATTACGTGATTTGTTAGAATATACAAGTGTTTCCTATTTTCACTGCATTAACTGTACCAGGATATAGTTGCAAAACAAAATTCATATGCAACTGAGAAATGATATCATGGCAAGCATAGCAGCCAAGAAGCACTTTTTCATGTATGATATTTAGCAGCCATCAAATTTTTACTCTGAATTAAGTGTTCTTGTAACTAGCACTTAAAGAATTAACAAGACACCAATCATTTGTGCAAGTTTCCAAACACATTGACACTGATTAGAAATGCCCTTGCTCCAGAAACAGCAAATAGAAGGACTTCTAAGATTCTCCTTTAATGGAAATATTAATGATGCTTTGATAGGTGTTACACAGAAAATGAATTAAAAACCATTTTACCATCATTTCATTTTGCATAAGAATAGTGTCCCTTCAGCTAAATTTTATGTTAACAATGGTTAGTTAATGGTTGCAATTTCAGTTGAACTAAAATAAAACTCAGATGAATTAATTGGACTGCCTACATTGATATACATATTTTAAGCCTGCAAATTCTGGAGAGATTTAAATGACTTTAAATAACGTGTTTTAAGCTGCGCTACGATCACACCGTTTTATCATTTTAAAAGAATCAGTGTTAGATGACTGAGGTCACTGGTAGAATTAAAAGTCAAGGCATTAAGCATTTATCTTTTCAACAGAATTGACAGACTTGGATCTCAACCATGCCTCACTGAGGGGTTATTATGTTCACGAGCTAATATTTCTCTAATATGACTGTTAAAAAGTCAACAGCATTTATAATTATAACACAATCCTGGTGAAATACAAAATAGAATAGCTATTCCGTTAACACGACACCAACATTTAGCGCATGAAGCATGTTACTTTTGTGTTCCAAATTTTCTCTCGTATTATTTTTCTCTTATTGAAACCATCATTTGAAACTGATTTATTGTCAATTCAGTTTCACAGAAACATGTAGGAGACATTTTATTTGGTGCAACGACTTACCCAAGTATTATAGTGTCAGAGTTGGAGAAGAAACCAGAGCCAGGACCTTGCCCCATGGTTGAATGTGGCTTCACTAGACATCTTCTAGCTCTTTACCTGGCTAGTTGGTTAATCACTGGCAGTTCTTTATTAGGCATCTTGAGCTTGGATCCTTCATAAGAAAGTGGACTTGAAATAATCTAACATAGAGGTTAAAATAACTTAAAATTCCCTAACAGTTTGGGAAGAAAGAAGGAAATATTAAGAGACCTTCATTATCACAGGCGGGCTGGTTTTGAGCAGTATGCAAGTATTTGCAAAATAAAATTTCCTGGAAAAATAGAATTGAAAGATAATACAAATTTTTCCATGAACCTTTTGAAGTTCGCTCAGAATTAGGAGACATAAGAATAGAGAACTAATTGAAAGTACATTTTGCGTGACACTCTAAGATTTTAGTAACATATGTTTAATTCAATTTTGTTCCTTAATTAAAGTTAAAGGGAATTTTTAAGAGCATTGCTGATTGATGAAGAGTCAAGCCCATCACATATTAATAGAATGTGGTATATGGAAGTTGTTATTCATTATTAATTGTGGTCAAGAAATTAGTGAAGGGGTGGGCAGGAATTTTGATGAATACCCATTACCCCCCTCTTGTCATTTTTCTTGGATTGATAGCCAGGTAAGGAACAACAAAATAGGCTTTTAAAGTCTGCTGTAGTGAGTACAAACCATACTTCATCACTTGCTAGATGGGTGACCTTGGTCAGCTTACTTAAATTCTGAGTTGAGCATCAGTTAATTTCTTAAAAGTGTGTGTGTGTGTGTGTGTGTGTGTGTGTGTGTGTGTGTGTGTCGTTAGTCTTTTGTCTGTGGTATATGTTGCAAATATTCCGGGAGCAGTTCTCTACCGGCGACTGATGGGAACTGGTGTACAAACACCCCAGCTCCCTCAGCCCTCGGCTCAGATAACCAACCCCAGTTTCCCCGCATGATCAAGGGTTTTTTTCCTGAAATATTAAAGAAAAAACAACATGTAGTCAAAATTATTAATGTTTACCTTTTATTGCCCCTGAATTTTAGTCAAAGATAGTAGGCCTTTTCCTATACCAACATTAAAAATAAATTTATTTATGTTTTCAAGTACTNCTTCGGGGGGTTAGTGGGTGGTTTTTTTTTTTTTTTTTTTTTTTTTTCCTTCCTTTGATGGTATGAGAACAGAATTTCAAGACCAGTTAAAAGCTTTCCATTACGTGATTTGTTAGAATATACAAGTGTTTCCTATTTTCACTGCATTAACTGTACCAGGATATAGTTGCAAAACAAAATTCATATGCAACTGAGAAATGATATCATGGCAAGCATAGCAGCCAAGAAGCACTTTTTCATGTATGATATTTAGCAGCCATCAAATTTTTACTCTGAATTAAGTGTTCTTGTAACTAGCACTTAAAGAATTAACAAGACACCAATCATTTGTGCAAGTTTCCAAACACATTGACACTGATTAGAAATGCCCTTGCTCCAGAAACAGCAAATAGAAGAACTTCTAAGATTCTCCTTTAATGGAAATATTAATGATGCTTTGATAGGTGTTACACAGAAAATGAATTAAAAACCATTTTACCATCATTTCATTTTGCATAAGAATAGTGTCCCTTCAGCTAAATTTTATGTTAACAATGGTTAGTTAATGGTTGCAATTTCAGTTGAACTAAAATAAAACTCAGATGAATTAATTGGACTGCCTACATTGATATACATATTTTAAGCCTGCAAATTCTGGAGAGATTTAAATGACTTTAAATAACGTGTTTTAAGCTGCGCTACGATCACACCGTTTTATCATTTTAAAAGAATCAGTGTTAGATGACTGAGGTCACTGGTAGAATTAAAAGTCAAGGCATTAAGCATTTATCTTTTCAACAGAATTGACAGACTTGGATCTCAACCATGCCTCACTGAGGGGTTATTATGTTCACGAGCTAATATTTCTCTAATATGACTGTTAAAAAGTCAACAGCATTTATAATTATAACACAATCCTGGTGAAATACAAAATAGAATAGCTATTCCGTTAACACGACACCAACATTTAGCGCATGAAGCATGTTACTTTTGTGTTCCAAATTTTCTCTCGTATTATTTTTCTCTTATTGAAACCATCATTTGAAACTGATTTATTGTCAATTCAGTTTCACAGAAACATGTAGGAGACATTTTATTTGGTGCAACGACTTACCCAAGTATTATAGTGTCAGAGTTGGAGAAGAAACCAGAGCCAGGACCTTGCCCCATGGTTGAATGTGGCTTCACTAGACATCTTCTAGCTCTTTACCTGGCTAGTTGGTTAATCACTGGCAGTTCTTTATTAGGCATCTTGAGCTTGGATCCTTCATAAGAAAGTGGACTTGAAATAATCTAACATAGAGGTTAAAATAACTTAAAATTCCCTAACAGTTTGGGAAGAAAGAAGGAAATATTAAGAGACCTTCATTATCACAGGCGGGCTGGTTTTGAGCAGTATGCAAGTATTTGCAAAATAAAATTTCCTGGAAAAATAGAATTGAAAGATAATACAAATTTTTCCATGAACCTTTTGAAGTTCGCTCAGAATTAGGAGACATAAGAATAGAGAACTAATTGAAAGTACATTTTGCGTGACACTCTAAGATTTTAGTAACATATGTTTAATTCAATTTTGTTCCTTAATTAAAGTTAAAGGGCATTTTTAAGAGCATTGCTGATTGATGAAGAGTCAAGCCCATCACATATTAATAGAATGTGGTATATGGAAGTTGTTATTCATTATTAATTGTGGTCAAGAAATTAGTGAAGGGGTGGGCAGGAATTTTGATGAATACCCATTACCCCCCTCTTGTCATTTTTCTTGGATTGATAGCCAGGTAAGGAACAACAAAATAGGCTTTTAAAGTCTGCTGTAGTGAGTACAAACCATACTTCATCACTTGCTAGATGGGTGACCTTGGTCAGCTTACTTAAATTCTGAGTTGAGCATCAGTTAATTTCTTAAAAGTGTGTGTGTGTGTGTGTGTGTGTGTGTGTGTGTGTGTGTGTGTCGTTAGTCTTTTGTCTGTGGTATATGTTGCAAATATTTTCTGCCATTTTGTCAGTTTTCTTTTGATTTTGTCTATAGTAGGGTTTTTTCCTGAAATATTAAAGAAAAAACAACATGTAGTCAAAATTATTAATGTTTACCTTTTATTGCCCCTGAATTTTAGTCAAAGATAGTAGGCCTTTTCCTATACCAACATTAAAAATAAATTTATTTATGTTTTCAAGTACTCGTTTGTTTCATTTTTTACATTAGAATTCCAGTTCTTTTGTAGATTATTCTTGCATATGGTGTGAGAAATGGATCTCAATTTACCTTTTTCCAAATGGCTACCCAGTTGTCCAAGCACCATTTATTAACAAGTCTATTTTTAATTTATTTGAGATGGCACTGTTGTCACAGAATAAATTCTTATATGTATTTAGGTTTAATTCTGGACTTTCTATTCTATTCCACTGATCTATTTGTCTATTTATGTGCTAGTACCACACTGTTTTCAATACAGAGACTTTGTAGTATCTTTTCATGTTTGGTAAGGCTAGTCTTCCTCTTAATTATTCTTTTACAAAAGTGTTTTCCTGGCTTCTCTTGTATGCTTTTCTTCCATATGAACTTTAGTATCAATTTATCTAACTTCATAATTTGTTGGTATTTTTATTAGGTTTGCATTGAATTTATAAGTCAACTTATGGAGAACTGACATTCTTATAATATTGAGTCATTTTATCCAAGACTGGAGGGTGCTTTTTCATTTGTTCAAGTCTTCTGTAGTGTCTTTTGGGAGTGTCAAAATTTTCATTTTATAGGTTTAGTACATTTTTTATTAAATTGATTTTTATGTATTTAGTATTCTTGTTGCTATTATAAATGGGTTTTTCTCTACTCTTAAGTTCTCTAATTATTCTTTGTTTGAAAGTATGTAAAGACTACTGATTTTTTATGTTAATTCTGTATTCAACTAATCGACAAAAATATTTTATTTCTTGAGTTAGTTTTATCATTGATCTTCTGGTTTTTTTGAGGAATATTATCTTAACAGAAAAAAAAAGATAGTTTTACTTTTTCTCTATTCATTTTTATGCTTCTCAATGCTACCCATCTAATTGAGTTGGCCAGTAACTGTGGAATAATGTGGAATAGTAGTAGTAATAATGGGTATTCTTGCCTAGTTCCTAATAAAATACTAGCTTTAAGACTAAAATGAATATATTTTATTATATTAAGAAAGAATCCATAAATTTCTATTTCCTTGAATTTTTTTAAACTCATAAATTATTGCTGTTTTCTTATCAAAGGTTTTCTCTATGAAGATAATAAGATGATTTCCCCCTTAAATTGTTAATACGGTATATAATATGAATGGGTTTCCTGAAACAAAACCAACTTTACATTCCTGAAATAAATCCTATTTGGTCATGGCAGATTATTTTCTTAATACATTTTTTGATTCAGTTTGCTAATATTTTATTTAAACTTTTTACATTAATATTCTTGAATAATATTGACCTATAGTTTTCTTTCATTATGCTGTATTTATCTGGTTTAGGTATCAGTGTTATAGTTGCTTCATGAAAGGAATTAAGATGTTTTCCTTCTCGTTCAATGTTCTGAAATAATGATGAGCATTAGAACTATCTTGTCTTTGAATATTTAGAGGAATTGCTTCGTAGGACCATCTGGGCCTGGTGCAAATATGTGTAGTATTTTTCTAACGGTTTCCTATATTTCTTCTATAGAATTGTTCTACTTAAGAATTCTACTTCTTATGGGATTCTACCTCTACCTCTATTGATCCCTCTTATGGGATCAATTCTGGTAATCTGCATTTCTATATGAAATAATTAATTCATCTAGGATTTCAAATTTGTTTGTGCAGAAGTACAAAAAGAAATTTCTTATGATTTTTCAAATTTCCTTTGTTTTCAATAGTAATTTTCCCTTGTTATTCCTAATTTTGTATATTCATAATTTCTTCTTTCTTCTTGATCAAATAAGTTAAATTTAAAAATTGTATTCAATTTTAATAATTTCAGACTAAAATGTAAAAGCTGATAACTTGATTCCGTTGTTAGAAAACTCAAGTATGTTTGGAACAACTTGAGAGTGTGCTTCTTCTTTCTTCTTGATCAAATAAGTTAAATTTAAAAATTGTATTCAATTTTAATAATTTCTGACTAAAATGTAAAAGCTGATAACTTGATTCAGTTGTTAGAAAACTCAAGTATGTTTGGAACAACTTGAGAGTGTGCATTAACTCTTTAAACAGTACATTTTATGAAATCTATCTTATAAATCAGTAGAAACTTATCCAAACTGAGATGTACCACAAGTATAAAATAATCACCACTTCAAAGAGTTTCCTTTAAAAAATAATGTAAAATATCTCACTAATGATTTTTAATGTTGATTTCAAATTAAAATAATAGTTGATAAATATGGTTTAATAAAATATAATGCTAACAACAATTTCACCAATTTCTTTTTACTTTTTTTGAAAAAAAATAGTAAACTGGCTCCTAGAAAATTTAAAATTATTTATATGGCTTACGTTATATTGCAATTGAACAATGCTGAACTATATAGTGGACTATATATTTTTGTCAAATACATTTCTGAAATAGAGTCGTTCAGTAAATCTCAGCTGTTGACATATCCATTTCCCCTTTTAAGTTTTGCTTTATGTCACTATGCTTAACATATAATTTACTTTCTATCAAAAATAATGTCATCCTTTTGTGTCTCTTGTATTTTTTGGTGACATCTACACTGTGAACCTCTGAATATATCTCATGCTTCTTTTTTTCTCTTAACTGCACATGCATTTGGTTGATTTATTGCTTCTCTTTCTGCAACCTCTTTCTGATCTGCCAATTATTCTCTCTTACATTGCTACTTGCCCAGGTGTAAACCTCCATTACATTAATGGGATTATTTCAAAGATGTACAAAGTGATTCCCTTGCCCTGACATCTTTCTTCCACCAATCCATATCATACAGCAGACTAATATGCTTGACATGCAGCTGAGAGCCAGGTCCATCAACCCCAGACCAAGTTTTCAATAGCTCCTATGACCTACAGAATAAATACAAATTCTTTAGCAAGTTATTCAAAAGCCAGGACAATGAGACTCCAGTCTTGTTCCCAACAACTCCCCTCAACAATGCTATTCTCTAGCTACATGGAGATATTCCTTGTTCCTCATGTAAGTTCCCACTTTATGCCTTCCACGTGCAGTTCCTATTGCCTTGAATTCTCTGTTGCCTAATTTGAATTACATGCATTTTTTCAGGGTTTATCTTAGATGCCACATCTTATGAAGCCTTTTCTGACTCTGTCACTTAAAACTAATACCTCTGCATTATTTTATTTGAATCTTCCTTGTGATACTCATCACTTCATTTTTTGTTTTCTCTAATAGGATGATCTTTGAGTAAAACATTCATGTCGTCTTTCACATTCCTTTTTTAATCTGTAATCCATTTTAAGTGCTTTTCATATAAAAATTATTCATTAAATATTTGTTTACTATGTAAAAGGTAGACTTCCTAGGCTGAAGGGAATCATTAAGTTACTTTGTAGTTCTATATAATATTAGCCATCTACACATTTTCTGTAAATTTTCCTAAGCACTTTATTAAGTCTGTCATATTTGCATTAATTTGCTTAGACCATATTTGTACTTATTTAAATGTTTGGTCTCAACAATTCCTTTTAATGAAAGGTCTGACTTTAAGTGTATTTTTAGCTACTTGTGAAATTATCCTAAGTTAAAAATTATTGATTTCTGAACAGATAGTGAGAGATTAATACTAACCGAATAGATGAAGTATCCATATTCCTCAAGTGGCAGCTACAGCTTAGAGTCATGGATTCTGTACTAGACTGTATGTAAGTAGAAATTAGGTGACATTGTAGACTGTAGAGGATGTTTGAATGTAAAAGGGAGCCTCCAATGGAAGAGATTAATTTATAGGACATGGTGATTAATGGATATGGATGGGAAAGAGAAAGGAGGTTGAGAGAAAGTAGTAAAAAATGGTGAGAGGCCAAGTCTGAATGAGTGGATCAAACATGTTATCAATTAGTCCTTAAACTGATCAAATCAAGAGGATGGGTGGGGCTGTTTGTGAAAGAACATTGAAAATAATCAGGAGCTTAAAAATTGGGGGGTTATTTTGATGTTCCCATTTAAATTGTCTGGTGTCATAATTTATCAAGGATTAAATTATGTTCTAGCTTTCTGTCTTGCATTTTCTAATCTAGTAAAGAGAGGTAAAAGGTGGTAAAAAAACCTCTCTTTGATATGGATGGTGTCACTTTTTACCTACTCATTATGCAAAAGGATGTCATTTATTTATTTATTGTTCATTTGTTTAGTTTTAAATTTACAAAGAAAAGAGGTTTATTTAGCTCATGAGTCTGGGACAGCTGCATCTGGTGTGGGCCTCAGGCCACTTTCACTTATGGTGGAAAGTGGCAGGGCAGCTGGCAGGTACAAGCAGATCACATGGCGAAAGGAAGGAAGAGAGAAGTCTTTTTTATAAATTGAAACATAATTGGTTACAAATATTTGTGGGGTGCAGAGTTGAATATCAATACCTGTATGCAATACATGGTGATCAAATCAGGATTATGAGTATACTCATTCTTTTAAAAATGTAATCATTCTTTGCGACCCTTAACCAATTTCTCTAATCTCCTCCCGTCCTTTCCTACCTCTAATAACCACAGTTCTGTTCTCTCTTTTTGAAAGTTCAATGAATTGTTATTCTTTCTTTCCTTTTTTCTATATTTCTTTCTTATTTGTTTATTTATTTATTAGCTCCCACTTATAAATGAGGATTTGTGGTATATTTCTTTCTGTGCCTTAACTGAGTATTTAATCTATTGATGATTGACATGCAAGAGAGATTCAAACACCAAGATAATCAGTGAATCTCAAAAATCTAATGCTTTTTGGTAGAATGTGACATATCGTGAGCAAAGAAATCAGGGATTCTCCAAGAATAAACATTCCTGAATGAAGGGTAAAAATAAGCTGGGCAAGATAATTTTTCACACCCCATATTGAAATGTTCTTATTCACTCCTTGTCTTGTAGACTGGGATGCTGTGATGCTTGTAGAGAGTTGTGCAAGGAAAGAAGAATATATTAAAATATTTATTTTAAATAAATATGTGAATTAGATGTGAATACCCTGCGCTTCCATAGACTCAATTCTGACTCTAGTATCTTGTCTTCTTTGAAGTTATTCCTGGGTGCCAAAGAACCACAGCTATGTAATTGGGGAATGACTGCCTAATAACCAAGTGGAATTATCCAACAGAATCTGGAAGATATATTACTGGGGTCCAAGAGAGAAATTAGGACTAAAAATATAAATTCTAGAATCCTCAGCATGAAAGGGAAAATTATATATTCACGTGAAAAATAGAGAATTTCTCCAAAAGAGCAAATATAAGGAGAGGAGATTGTAATGTTGAAGAAAATCTTAGAAAATATCCATACTTGAGCTCCAAAGGGAGAAAGAATGATCAGATATGGAAAATGAGATAGAACAATGCACGAATGAAGAGGATATATCCACCAGAGAATTCTAAGGTTAAGGAAATCAACCAAGGTCAAGAAAGTCCAAGAGAAGAAAGATCATTATATTTGGTTATAGGAAAGTGTAATAGGCAGAATAATGTTTGCCCCCAGCCCCCAAATGCCCACATTTTAATCCTTCAGATTAGTAAATATATTATGCTACATGGCATGGGGGAATTAAGGTTGTAGATGGAATTAAGACTGATAATCAGTTAACCTTAAAATAAGAAGATTTTTCTGAATTACCTAAGTGGGACCAATATAATCACAAGGGTCCTTTATATGTGGAAGAGGGAGGCAAAAGAGTCAGCAGCAGAGTGATACAAGATGGAATTAAGACTGATAATCAGTTAACCTTAAAATAAGAAGATTTTTCTGAATTACCTAAATGGGACCAATATAATCACAAGGGTCCTTTATATGTGGAAGAGGGAGGCAAAAGAGTCAGCAGCAGAGTGATACAATGTGAGAAAAACTCGATTGGCCATTTTTAGCTCTGAAGATGGAAGGGGGTATAAGCCAAATAATGCAAACAGCCTCCAGAGACTGGCAAAGCAAGAAAATTTATTCTCCAGAAAGGAGCAAAGCCCTGCTGACAACTTGATTTTAGACCAGTGAGACCCAGTTTGGACTTCTGACCTCCAAACCATAAGACAGTAACTTTTTGCTGTTGTAAGCTACTAAGTTTATAGGAAGTTGTTGCAGCAGCAATAGAAAACTAATACAGATGGTCATTGTTTACATGAACGCACAGTTTCAATAATAAAGATACAGATTTATTATAAGGTCTTACAAATGAGAAGTGGAAGTAGCAGGTGTAGCCCACATTTTCAGCACATTAAACAGTGGAATAAGGAAGAGAAATAGGATGATGATATTTGAGAAATTGTTAACTGGGAAAAAATTCAACTGGATCTAATTAAATAGAAAAAGCATTGTTCAAGTTAGAAGCTCTATTATATTTAGTTCCTTCTTTGCAACTAAGCAGAATATTTCTGAAGATGATATGAACATAATTGTCAAAGCAAACAAATGAAAATCTCTGAAACTCATAGATGCAATAAAGGAGATCTAGAAACTCACAGAAAGCTGTTTCATTTACTATACAGAATAAAAAATAATCTCTCATCTCTAAATTGTATGAAACAATAAATACTGCCAATTAAGAATGAGATGAAAATAGACACTTAAGAAAAAAACTCCAGCAACTTCATTAAAAATGTCAATTTTACATATTTAAAAAAAGTGTATTATGATTTTGACATGTTAAGTACATTTATTTAAAATAGACACTTAAGAAAAAAACTCCAGCAACTTCATTAAAAATGTCAATTTTACATATTTTTAAAAAAGTGTATTATGATTTTGACATGTTAAGTACATTTACTTAAAAAAATGAGTATGCTAAATTGTGGCATTTACAGAAGAAAACAGAGGACTGGAGAATTGTCAATCATATCAACGTACATATAGAAAGTCATCATGGCTTTTCACAAGGGTTTGTATAAGAAAGTCTAGGAACATTCAAGAGTAAAAGGGAACTAAGCCAGCCAAGTGCTACTCTGGACAATACTGAGCTATATGAGCTATTTTTTATGCAAAACAAGTTCATTATAAAAACACAAAAATGATTTTTAAAAAGTGCAAATCTTTTCTCTACATTGATTTGACAGAAGATATGGTTAAAGCTGATAGTGAAGTTTTAGAATAAATGTTTCTAAATCCAAATAAAAAAATGCAATTGTCAAATGAATGACTTAGGCCAGATGACCTACTAGGTTTCATTTAAATAATAGTCATACGTTTTCTAGTGCTGGAGATATAAGTAAGCATTGCTTGTAAAAAGCACTCTGAAACCAAATGTTTGATAAGTGCTTTAACAAACTTGTCTGCATGACTTCTGAGACCTGCTAATACATGAATTCCTAAATGCAGCATTTTTCTGGATTTTTTTTTTTTTTTTACCAAGTGGAATTATCCAACAGAATCTGGAAGATATATTACTGGGGTCCAAGAGAGAAATTAGGACTAAAAATATAAATTCTAGAATCCTCAGCATGAAAGGGAAAATTATATATTCACGTGAAAAATAGAGAATTTCTCCAAAAGAGCAAATATAAGGAGAGGAGATTGTAATGTTGAAGAAAATCTTAGAAAATATCCATACTTGAGCTCCAAAGGGAGAAAGAATGATCAGATATGGAAAATGAGATAGAACAATGCACGAATGAAGAGGATATATCCACCAGAGAATTCTAAGGTTAAGGAAATCAACCAAGGTCAAGAAAGTCCAAGAGAAGAAAGATCATTATATTTGGTTATAGGAAAGTGTAATAGGCAGAATAATGTTTGCCCCCAGCCCCCAAATGCCCACATTTTAATCCTTCAGATTAGTAAATATATTATGCTACATGGCATGGGGGAATTAAGGTTGTAGATGGAATTAAGACTGATAATCAGTTAACCTTAAAATAAGAAGATTTTTCTGAATTACCTAAGTGGGACCAATATAATCACAAGGGTCCTTTATATGTGGAAGAGGGAGGCAAAAGAGTCAGCAGCAGAGTGATACAATGTGAGAAAAACTCGATTGGCCATTTTTAGCTCTGAAGATGGAAGGGGGTATAAGCCAAATAATGCAAACAGCCTCCAGAGACTGGCAAAGCAAGAAAATTTATTCTCCAGAAAGGAGCAAAGCCCTGCTGACAACTTGATTTTAGACCAGTGAGACCCAGTTTGGACTTCTGACCTCCAAACCATAAGACAGTAACTTTTTGCTGTTGTAAGCTACTAAGTTTATAGGAAGTTGTTGCAGCAGCAATAGAAAACTAATACAGATGGTCATTGTTTACATGAACGCACAGTTTCAATAATAAAGATACAGATTTATTATAAGGTCTTACAAATGAGAAGTGGAAGTAGCAGGTGTAGCCCACATTTTCAGCACATTAAACAGTGGAATAAGGAAGAGAAATAGGATGATGATATTTGAGAAATTGTTAACTGGGAAAAAATTCAACTGGATCTAATTAAATAGAAAAAGCATTGTTCAAGTTAGAAGCTCTATTATATTTAGTTCCTTCTTTGCAACTAAGCAGAATATTTCTGAAGATGATATGAACATAATTGTCAAAGCAAACAAATGAAAATCTCTGAAACTCATAGATGCAATAAAGGAGATCTAGAAACTCACAGAAAGCTGTTTCATTTACTATACAGAATAAAAAATAATCTCTCATCTCTAAATTGTATGAAACAATAAATACTGCCAATTAAGAATGAGATGAAAATAGACACTTAAGAAAAAAACTCCAGCAACTTCATTAAAAATGTCAATTTTACATATTTAAAAAAAGTGTATTATGATTTTGACATGTTAAGTACATTTACTTAAAAAAATGAGTATGCTAAATTGTGGCATTTACAGAAGAAAACAGAGGACTGGAGAATTGTCAATCATATCAACGTACATATAGAAAGTCATCATGGCTTTTCACAAGGGTTTGTATAAGAAAGTCTAGGAACATTCAAGAGTAAAAGGGAACTAAGCCAGCCAAGTGCTACTCTGGACAATACTGAGCTATATGAGCTATTTTTTATGCAAAACAAGTTCATTATAAAAACACAAAAATGATTTTTAAAAAGTGCAAATCTTGCATAACTTCGTATAGCATACATTATACGAAGTTATACGACATGCTGCCACGTGCTTTCCGATTCTGGAACTCAATGCCAGGACTTGCAAAGAAGGCGTGTGCTCCTCTTGAAAGCACTTGCCTTTACCGTTTCCTTTCTCCCAGGTGCCCCTTCATGAGGTTCGTGCATAACGTCTTGTCTCCTTTTTGACTACATGCCTCAATTAACAGCCCTTCCTCTTCTTTTGCCATCGATTTCTCTAGATNGTTGTATGAATGAAGAATCTGAGAATTCAAATAGTTTGTCTAAATGTATATAGTTGGTAAACGATAGAATTTTTATTTGAATTCCAGTCAGTAAGCGATAATATATTATGGTGTGTAATGCCATTTTCCATGTGCTTTTTATTGATTTGCATCTCACAAAAATCTTCTGATGCAGACTGTAAAAGACCTGCTAATTTAGAAAGGTTGAATGACTTTACCTTTTGTGATGTTATACTGGTAGAGTAATGAAGGCGGAATTTGAGTATAAGTCTTTCAACTCAATATCCAACATATTTTCCTCTCTTACATGTACTGTAGATTAATTGAGGACCCACTCGTTTGCTATGCATTTTTAAAGACCTGTGAAAACCACCCTACTTTAGAAAGAAGGCAAAACAAATGTTCACATGTTTTGAGGTAGATGGAAATTTCTTATCACATCTTTGGTAACTCTTTCCGAAGCTTACAACATATTAGATAGTCCTGTCTCTTCCATTTCTAATGGTAAAACCACCCTGGCTGGCTCCCTAACTCCTTTGTGATTTATCTCTTATTTATCATATTCAAATCTGCAAACTTGATGCTATTTTTGTAATCGTAATTCATGCTCAACAATCTGCTTCCATTCTCAACTCAGTGAGCTGGCAATCAATTTCTTAGTGCTATTTGGGAAGAAAGCACAATCTAAAAATGAAGCTATTAATATATTACAAGTAAGTACTAAATCTGTTAGGTAGGGGCTGACAGATCACATTAGAATGGGTGCCCCGAGGCATTGTGAGGCATGAGAAGGGACTTGCAATGCATGGCACTGTTATTGACCTTTGAGTTACACAATTTATCAGAAAGGAAAAAATACTTTTCTTTGTGTGGATAAAAACCACCAAGTGAGCCCGCTACCCTAGATTTCCAGGAGAAGCAAATTGGTCATTGTAAAAGTACACTAATTTGGCTGTTTATTCTCCCAAACAGAAATAGAATTGTTACAACCTGACCAGCATGCATTCGGCATTAGTTCTTAGCTTACAATTATATAAAAAGCCAGCATAAGAAAAACTACTGTATTATAAAAATTATTGGATGTGTTTGGCCTGCTTTTTAATTAGAGGTTTTTCACTACTCTGCCCCTTATACACACTCATACTATTACAAACATAAGATCACGTTATGATGAACTTAATGGTTCTTTACCATAAATAGAGCACTTCTTCCAATTTATGCATGATACTTAGCTCTAAACCTGATTCATCTTATTTAATCCNCCAGCATTTGGTGTTGTCAGTGTTTTGGATTTTTGCCATATTAATAGATGTCTAGTGGTATCTCATTGTTTTAATTTGCAATTCCCTAATGACAAATGATGTTAAGCATCTTTTCATATGCCTATTTGCTGTCTATATATTTTCTCTGGTTAAAGTCTTGAAGTTACATCTAACACCAAACACTTGCTGTACCAATGGTCATCTAGATGTTCTCTTATGTTCTCATCTAGGAGTTTAATGGTTTTACATTTCACATTTGTGTCTATGATCTATTTTGAGTTAATTTTTGTGAAGGATGTAAAGTCTGCATCTAGATTAATTTTTTTGTACATGGATGTCCAGTTGTTTCAGCACCATTTGCAGAAAAGACTGTTTTCCCATTGTGCTGCTTCTGCTCCTTTTGTTAAGATCAGTTGACTATATTTGTGTAGGTTGTCTTTGACTCTGTGTTCTGTTTCATTCATCTATTTGTCTATTCTTTTACCATTACTCCTCTTGATTTCATGTTATACTGTCTCGATTACTGGAGCTTTATAGTAAGTTTTGAAGTAACGTAGTGTCAGTCCTCCAACTTTGTTCTTCTCCTTCAATATTGGTTATTTCTGGGTCTTTTGCTTCTCCATGTAAACTTTAGAATCAATTTGCTGATATCCGTAAATATTTTGCCACACTAAGTTTTTAAAACACTGTTTAGGGTCTGAATTTTAAAAACATGGCAGAACATATAATGTGTTAGATGTTGTCAACTTTTCTATTTTACAGCAAAAATATCCAAAGATGAATAATGGGATCCATAGTTTTCATAGTAATAATAGGCAATGAATTCTTACAATGCTTCACTCACTTCTGTTTGTCCCATTTGATCCTTCAAAGATCTCCTGAAGTGGTTATAAATTCTGTTGTATGAATGAAGAATCTGAGAATTCAAATAGTTTGTCTAAATGTATATAGTTGGTAAATGATAGAATTTTGATTTGAATTCCAGTCAGTAAGCAATAATATATTATGGTGTGTAATGCCATTTTCCATGTGCTTTTTATTGATTTGCGTCTCACAAAAATCTTCTGATGCAGACTGTAAAAGACCTGCTAATTTAGAAAGGTTGAATGA
>NW_007732225.1:23591-30739 GCF_000696425.1 Galeopterus variegatus | reverse complement strand
ACACTCATACTATTACAATCATAAGATCACGTTATGATGAACTTAATGGTTCTTTACCATAAATACAGCACTTCTTCCAATTTATGCATGATACTTAGCTCTAAACCTGATTCATCTTATTTAATCCTTAAAATATTCAATGATATAAGTATTATTGTTCCTATTGTACTGATGAGGAAATTGAGGCTTTGATGATGAGATGAGTTGCCCAATTTTGCACAACTAGTAAGTGGCAGAACTGGAATTCAAACCTAAGGTAGATGGACTCCAACTTTACTTTCTTAAGCATTACTCTCTATTGCAGTATATTTAAAATGGATGGATAGTGCCCAAAATTAGTCCCTGACAATGAACTCTATATGCAGTTTATTTAAAATCAGTTAAAAGTACTCAAATCTAATCACTGACATTGAGTCTCCAGGTAATGCAACCAAGTTATATCTTTTTTCTTATTCATCACTGTTCTCTAAACAGGGACATGTCTTGAGGTTTAAAATTTTTTATAGCATTCCTAAAAGCCACACGTCATGGGACCCCACTTTCTTTCCTTTTTTTCCCATTTTTTAAGAGTGAGTTTTATTGTAATATAATTTGTATGCAGTATATTTTATCTTTTTATGAATTCTGATACACTCATGTAAGCAACATGAAAATCAAGACACAGACCATTTCACCTCTCTGAAAGGTTTCGTCATTAATTTTAAATAAACTGTTTATTTAGAATAGTTTTACATTTACAGAAAAGTTGGGAAGGTAGTACAGACACCCAAGTTTTCCCTACTGTTAACATCTTACATTAGTAGAGTGTATTTGTCATCTTTTTCTGTTCCTTCTTCTCGTGCAGGATACCATACTATACTTAGTCATCATGTCTCCTTAGCCTCCTCTAGACTGTGATGATTTTATAAACTTTCCTTGGTGTTGATGACCTTGATAGGTTTGAGTACTATTGGTCAAATATTTTGTAGCATGTTCTTCAGTTGGAATTTGTCCGATGTTTTCCTCACGTGTTTTTAGGCAGAAGATCACAGAAGTAAAATGCCATTCTTATCACATAGCAAGAGTGTATGCTATTGACACGACTTATCACTATAGAACTTGGCTTTTATCACCTGGCCAACTCCGGGTTTGTCAGGTTTCTCTGCTGTAAAGGTACTCTTTCCCCCCTTGTCCATAATATATTCTTTAGAAAGAAGTCACTATGTAAAGCTTAAAAAGGAGTTATGCTCCACCTCCTTTAGTGGGCAGTATCTACATAAATTATTTGGGATTATTCTGTACAGGTGATTCGTCTATTCCTTCATTTATTTACTTTTTCAATTATTAATTTATATCAGTATTAATTCATAGATATTTTATACTTTGGGTTATAATCTTTTTTTTCAATTAATCTTTTATTTCTTGGGATTATTCTGTACAGGAGATTCGTCTATTCCTTCATTTATTTATTGTTTCAATTATTAATTTATATCAGCATTAATTCATAGATATTTTATACTTTGGGTTATAATCTTTTTTTTCAATTAATCTTTTATTTTTTACTGCACACATCAATATTTTACAGAAAAACATAAAGAACTCCTTGATGTTAAACTGCAATTAGTTACATATGGGTCTTCTTCTGATTCTTTCCAACACAGATACTTCCTTTACACAAATATAATCAGTAAACATTATAATTTATGTTCTAATTAACATTTTTGATTCTCACATTTTTTCAACAATTTTATGTATATCAATATTATTGAATGGCCACATAGCAGTCTATGATAGCAATAGCAATAAAACAAGAGCTCTACAGCACATCTACCTTTTAACATACTAATTCACTTTCAGTAGCATATGGCCAGAAAAATATTTGAAAGAAAAAAAAAGCTACCTGCACAAAGACATTTCTAGCAATTCCATTCATAGGAGTTTTAAAAAGTAAAAAAGCTGAATAATTGGGAAATATACAAGTAAATTTTGGTGTATTGCTATTGTGTTATAATCTAACAGTACATTTTTTGTTTTGTTTCTCATATTGTTTAAACTATGGCCATTAGGAGGTCCTTCAGTTGACTACTGTGTCCTATCTAATATCCTCATTGTTGCATTTTAGTTTTTTTTATTTGTTTTATTTTGGATTTGTTCTCAGCACTTTCTTACTCTCTGGCACTGTGAGATATTCCAAAATATAATGTATGTATTCCCCGTTCAAGCCCTAGTATCAACCATCTCTCAAAGAAGTTCTGGTTCCTTTTATTGGAGAAAACAAGATGTGGATGCTGCATGTGCTTGTTGCTAATGGAATATTTTTTCTTTCAGGCCTTTTCAGCTGATGGCAAAGAAATATATATGTATAAACTAACTTCCATATATACACATATCTCTAAGTAATTCTATAGGTACCTATCTGTATCTATATTATGTTAATCATGAATTCATACTGATATATTCAACTCTAATTCATTATAACATGGATCATTCTAAACTTACCCCCCACGTGCTCGTCTCTAACCCCTACCCCAACGATGAGAAACCTGGCTCCTACTATGTGTCATCCATTTACTTGATAGTTCAATTGTTCACGTATATGCGATCCTGAATTGATACCCTGTGTCCCGTAAGAAACTTTATCAAGCAGAGTGCTACATGCAGTTCATTTTGCCTTTGGTTTTATAGCCTCCACTCATTTCCAAAGTTTAATCAGGCCACGTATACTGATCTTTTTACAAGAAACTATTTGAACTCAAGGTAAAAATATTAAGTTTTATTTAGTGTATTACCACATTCTGAAAAGTTTATAAATCCCAGAGTTATAATCATGGGTGTATAGTCATGTGGTTTTAGGTTTACGGTCTTCACTGAATATTCTGATATTATAGTAGCTATTTTTAAGTTAGTTTTTCTTAGCTCATTTTGTATTTTTTGTCTTTCTGGTTTCTTTCTATACTATGCATCATTAAAAGTAGAATTCCATAGGATAAAGCATTTGATATGAAGACAAAGTATGAAAAGTATTTCTTACAGGCTTTTCTTATTATTTATTTGTTAATGTATAAAATGTGTTAAAATGTATCTTTAAACATTTTAAACTGGACTCCAAATATCAATTAAGAAATTGGTTTCAAACATGTGACTTTAAAAAATACCTCTTTAATAGAAATTAAATAAATGTCAACTTTCTTAGTAACAAAATAAGATTCTTCTGAAAATATTAAGCAAATATATTTTTTTAATCACTTGAAATAGAAAACCCTGCCAAATACAGTACTTTCTCTTACCAGAGGGGTCTTATGAAACCCTATAAAGTACTTGGACTTTAAAGAGAGATCTCATCTCAAAACATTCTTTCCGAAGCTCTCTTTTCAAAGTCCAGAAATGTGTTCTTAAAACAATTCAGAAACAATGTAAATTAAGTACAAAAATCTAAAATGGACAGGCTGCCATTTTTCTGTATAAGTCCAGTCCATCGGCTGAATGTCAGGACATGACTGTAAACTCTACAAAATCAATTATATACACATGCTGAAATGGTAGCTGAGATTAAGGTAAATAGAATGAGTGGGGCACTAAGGATAAGGCAGTCAAAAAGAGCAAACCTTTCACTGAATATCGGATATAAAACATTTAGAAGCCCACATTGAAGAAATCTTCTTTTGATTAAAATTTAATGATTTTTATTTATAAAATGACTAGCTTTGAGGTATTATATATTCATAACTTCAAAGGTTTCTGAGATATTTCAAGTACATTCAAGCTTTTGTAATGAAGATTCATTTTAAATTAATGATTTATTACTTCCAGAAACATTTTAAAGTAGTTTGTAGTATGATGTCAGGCTCTGAAGACAAACAATGGCCCCAAGAGCTCTGTCAGGTAAGCCTTCTCTTTCTTAACTGGATTCAAAAGGAAATGGTTGAAGCAAACCACGATGATGGAAAACTACATATGTACTTCTCAGGAGACAAGCATTAATATATGTATAACACTTCTTTCTTTAAAAGTATGATTTGAGGCATGCAGAGGTGACTATGGGTTTGATTTTGTGCCAGATCCCAATGGCTATAGTACATGCCTTTCTTTTTTCCAGCTGAATAGGTATTTTGCTGAAAGATTTACAATTTGCATCCATGCATTCACTAAACTGAATCTTCTAGACTAGTTATGATCAGAAAAATCTAAACCTAAGATCGAAAGACGACAATAAAAAAAAATAAGCTGACCATTCTTAGTCTCTCCATTTCTTTCTGTGCATGCTTTAGGGTAAATTAGGTGTGTACTACAATACCACAATCATTTTTCGAACAGCAAGTGTTTTCTCAACATCCTTGTTCTCAATGGCTCTAAGACTAAATAAAGGGGATTAGGGGAGTACACAAATATATATGACAGGTAGCTAAAATTAAGTACCTCTAAAAAGTTAAGCTGACCATTCTTAGTCTCTCCATTTCTTTCTGTGCATGCTTAAGGGTAAATTAGGTGTGTACTACAATACCACAATCATTTTTCGAACAACAAGTGTTTTCTCAACATCCTTGTTCTCAATGGCTCTAAGACTAAATAAAAGGGATTAGGGGAGTACACAAATATATATGACAGGTAGCTAAAATTAAGTACCTCTAAAAAGTACAAACCTAAAGGCATGGATTTTTAAGGGAGGGAGAAAAGACATTGCATAAAGGAGATCAGGAAAAGTTTGAGCATTTATTGAATTATAGTATCACTTTAAAACTAATTAAAAGCAGCAAAGGATTTAAATAAAAATGGACTAGAAACAGAGGGTTTGTACAAGCCAAAAGGAGAAGAGTTTTTGGGTAAAAGATACATCATGCATAAAGGTATAGAGAAAGAAAGGTGCTAGATTTTGACACAGAGCAGCACTGAATCTATGAGGGTAAGGTATTTAAGAAAAATAATAAGTGATAAAGCTAAAAATAAGTATTAAGAACGTATTGCTGAAGGTCATACATGTCAGAGTGAATAATTTGTATATAATCTTGAAGGAACAAATAAATTGGATTTTTATACTCTAGGAAATTAATACAGAAACATTGTGCATAGACTGGTAAAGCAAAACACGAAATGCATGGATATCAATTCAAGTTTTGTTATAGTTCAGGTGGAAAGAAGCAGAGATTAAACTGCTTTGATCATGGATAAAATTAAAAGAGGGAGTAATGAGCTAAATGCTGTGATGTTGTGACCAGTAAAATTTGGAAATGCTTATAAATGTTGAAATGTGAGATCAAAGGTGACACGGACATTATGGTTACAAGTACCTGGAAGAATGAGTACACCCTTTACACCAAAAAGAGAAGTGGGCTTCTACAAATATGTCTGGGGAAGGGTGCAGGATGCCATGACCTATTTCTGAACATTAGAGGTCCTCAATGCCCAATAATTCACTATATGAAATAATCCAGCCATGTATATCTTAACATAAATCATGGTCCTTTTTTTATATCTTTAGAATCAGTTCCTAGAAATGAAGTAATGGTTTCAGAGATTTCTTTCCCTAGATTATATTATTTCCAGCAATGTATGATGGAGAAATGCTAATTATATTCCCATAAAGCTTAAAAATGATCATGTCTTTTGGGTTTTACCAGTGTTTCATTAAAATTTAATGATTTCTTTTGAATTTCATTCATTATAAGTGGAATTAAATGTTAAGATAGGTTACTAGGGTTGTTTTATTTTATTTTATTTTTTTTTGGAAGTTGTCTATTTATCCAGACACTTTTTAATTTTTATTAATTTTTATTTTATTTTATTTCTAATTACAAGTTGTTGTTTTTTTCTTACTTAAATTTTTTCTTATTGGTTATGAATATTCAAGGGGTACAAAGCTGACCATCACCACTTGCCAGGCACTTTTTTATATGGATTCATCTAGATGTTTTCTGTAGGTTTTAATGAGTTTATTTTGCATTTTTCTTTTTGACTAATTTAAAAGAATATATCTATGTGCTGACTTTTAAATGTAATATTCGTCGTAATTTTTTATTACTATTTTTTATTTGCTTTTTAATTTTGTTCCTAATTTTGATATAGAAATATTTATGCAGTTCTGAAGTAGCCAAGGGAATTTGAGGGAAGGTACATGTTCTCTTTACCAGCTGATGTACAGGAAAAAAGACACTCTCCAAAAAAACTGCTTTAAAGCATTTACATAGGGAAGAGATTTCATGAAGTTTTGGAGGACGAATCACTGTAAGGAAAAATAGAAGAAATTCTGAGAGCAGAAAAAAAATGCAAAGTTTCATGCATTCTGGCATGCACATTTTCAGCAAAAAAATGTTTTTGGTGTGAGGAAGAGCTAGATAATCCCATAGCTTCCTTGAGGAAGGTCTGATTGCTTATTTCTCAGTAAGTTAATTTTAACTAAGAGCTAAGTGGTATTTTTCAATTCGAGTGATTGGGGACTGGAAAAAATGTCATGAGAACAGAAGGATTCAAAATCATTCAGGAAAGCAGTCTTACATAAGTCAAATTAAACCAACCTCTCTTTTCCTTTTTGGTTTCTAGTGCTGTCTATATATTTGGGAAGTATACTTCCAGGCCAGGTTAAATCTACCTATGTACATTTTTCTCTTTTTTTCCCCCAACTCATATATATGACACTCTTTTTTATTTAGCATAGGATGCATGGAGTTGGTCATAAATAACTCCAAATAGTTGACCAATGGATTTGCTGTAGGCAAAATAATGCACACCCTCTTCAAGAAGTCCTTGCCCTAATTTCCAGAACCTAAAAATATGTGCCATTCTGTCAAAAGACCTTGAAAGTGTGATTAATGATACAGACCTTGAGATGGCAAGATTATCTGGGTGGCCCTAATCTGATTATATGGGTTCTAAAAAGAAAAAAAAAAATGTCTCAGCTGGGTCAGAGAGATGAGAAATAAAAAAGGACTTTATCTACTCTGCTCACTTTAAAGGTTGAAGAAAGGACCATGTGCCAGGAATATCAGTGTCCCCTAGAAGCTGGGAATAGCCTCAGCTAACAACCAACAAGAAAACTGTTGGCTGTTAGCTGTCGGGACCTCAGTCCTGTAACTGCAAAAAACTAAATTCTGAGAAGAATCTGAATATTCAGGGAAATGGATTATCCCCTCCCCAGACAGTGAATGACATCACCTTGATCTTGGACTTCCCAGCTC
>NW_007732225.1:10159-23581 GCF_000696425.1 Galeopterus variegatus | reverse complement strand
TGCTCATTCATCCAGTTGACAAACATTTATATATGGGTACCATTCCTTGGAAAAACATCTCAAGCTCATCTCAAATAAGACAAAACTGTGGATGACATTTTTTTTCAATATCATGTATGGATATGGGCTCATCCAAGTATTTGGTGATGTGTTTTGTTTAAATTACTATTTTTTATTAAATATAGACCCATACATAGAGAATTGACATGTTACATTATAAATGTTTGCTTGGTAGAGATATGCATAACTCTGATCAGTGGTAAATATAGAATGTGATGGTTTATCTCTTTTGGGGTATTAATTAGGTCTGTATTTAACCCAGCATTTTTATACTAACATTTCTTTATTAAATTGTCTATAAATACCCATTTCTTCAAATGTTCTTGGAACCAGTTTTAACGTCTTTCTTTTTTCCTTATTAATTACGGATTGAACAAATTTCTGAGACATTTTGTATGGACAAGAGGGTTAAAAATAAGCACAAAGACAAATAAGGCATAATAAGAAAAATAGCAAAAACACCTTTATCTCATATTTTGATATGGAAACTAATACTTGTGTGAGTACTAACTCAATAAACAAAAACAGAAAAACAAAACCAGATTCTCAGAGTAGAGTGAAGATAAAGTAGCAATGAAGACAAAGTTGTTGTAATACAAGTTAAACTTGAGATGAATCTTAAAAGATGAAACGGTGTTCACTAGATAAAGAGTCAGTGGTTTAGAAGGTCACTCTAAGTAGAGATGAAAAATATTGTAAGTGACAGAGGGAGGACTTCAACCTAGATCTGCCTGACTCCTACGCACATGTTTTTTTCCATCGGGCTTTACTCTTTTCCATTCTTTTCACAATTTCTACTAACTATCTTTAGCATTTCTAGTCATGATATTCCTCATCTAAAAAACACAGTTGTGGGGATGAAGGAATAAAACATATTTTTGATCATTAAGATTTCTTCTCACTGTAATGTTCTATGAATGACAGAGTCCAGCTTTTGACTATCACCTTCAGAACATTTAAAAAATAATGCAAAGAATTCTTTTCACAATTTTTCTTGGATTTGTACACAGATACACAATAGAAAACCCATTTCCTTTGACTTGTAAGTTTAAGCCAACTTCTCACAATTAAAAATAAAAAGGCAATGAATATAATACCTGAAGTTTGATTTTAAATTATTGTGCCTTTTGAGCTTTAAAGGTGTAAAACTAGTAGAAATAGTTTTTTTTATGTTAATATAATAATTGTTGTTACAGGGCTGCCTATCTTTTGCTTCCTTCCATGTGCCCATCAAATCTACCTTCATTTTATATTGTATATTTAAATTTGTGTATAAGGAAATTGATTTTTTTGGTGAAGGGACAAAAGAAAGGGAACAGCAACAGCACACTGATTTTGCCTTATTTGTGAAATGTCACCAAATCACATGTTGTTTTCCATCCTATCCAGCTATGAGATAGGTAGAAAGGAAGATGTGTCAGAGCCACATGAGACTAGGAATATGTTGAATTTCTCAGCTTTATACTCTTAGAGCATCACTTACTTCTCTCTCTTGATATATATATATATATCAAAATCTGAATTTTCCAATTATTTGTATGGCTATTTGATTAACATTTATCTCCGTCTAAAAGACTAATGAGGTTTTCAGAGATAGGAACTGAAAGACAAGCATTATTACGCACAAAAAGAAAATTTGAATAAATGGGTAAATGAATGAATAATTTACATAATTTTAAATAAAAAAGAAAATATTTGCAAGTTATTCAGTCTTTTGCATTATTTCTCCCACTCTTTGTTCCATGAGATTAGATGACATATTTTAGTACTGTTTTATATATTAAGGGTTCTGTAGACTTTTAGAAACCTGCCCATTCTGTTATTTCAGAAGAAATGTTGTGTTGATATTTTTATATAAAATAGCTATTAAAATTTGAACTTTAAAAACTCCTGTTAAACTTTTTACATCGACCTAATTGCATTGTCAATGGTGTATATCTTCTCTTAATCTCACTGAATCTGTTCTTTGCTCCTAGATATCAATTATCAGTTAGTTTCTGCCTCCACTCACTCAATCCCTTCCCTAATGGTTTCCTAGTATTCAAAGAACACTGTTTATTTTTTAAATGCTTTTCTTTGCTTAATCATTCACTCGTTCATTATTTCATTTATTCAACAAACATTATAAAACATCTAAAAATGTGTGATGTTGTGCTATACATTGGCAAGGTTCTGACGATAAATCAGATCAGATTCATTCCTTGCATTATGGTACTTATAAACTTAAAGTTACAATAAGGTAATAAAATATATAATAAAGATTATATTTGGTATTAAAATTGTAGTTTTCAAAGTATCCAACTTGTAGAATATGATTAATTTTTTATTATAGTACCATTTTCTCCTCTGAACATTGTGGTATACGGACATTTTGAATAGGTGGTATATAAGTGTGAATAAAATTTCTACATTTCTAACTTTAAATTGACTGGGGAAATTTTGAAATAAGTCAAAGCTCTTTATCAGATAAACTTAAAATCACATCATTGTCTCTAATCGAAAGTCAATGCATATATTTAATGAGATAAAAAAGAATACAAACTAGAGTGCTGAAATCTTTGAACACAATGATATAGTTTCACAGTGTAAGACTTCTTGAACAAATAAGAACCAACATTTTCCCTTTTTTCTGATATATCACAAAGGACAGGGAATGCTATTTATTGCTACTTACTAACCTTTGCCTCTACAGAAAAGAAATAGTTTATATCCTTGTGCATGTGAGTGAAAATTCTTATTGTAAAATGTAATTATTTTGGAGGCTTTAAAGCAATGAGTTAATCCTACAAATTAGTTCTTTTTAATGTATTGTGATTGGTAAGGCTTCACTTATGTATGAATGGGGCAATACAGCAATACATGCAGCATTAGATCATAGCAGTCAGTGTGATATTATGTTATCTAAATTTAGACATAAATAATTTTTAAAAATTGGCAAATTCAATCTAAAGTCACATAAAGTTACAGAATAAAGGCTTGTGAAAAATATTTTCAAAACTTCCTAAACTCGAACAGGATTCCAGATGATGACAAACTAAACTCTTATTTTAAAAGACTTAATTTAGATTTTTAATAGAACCATTTTTCTAATCACATTATTTGTTTTTTTACCATTGAGTTGTTTGAGTTCCTTCTATATTTTAGATATTAATCCCTTGGTGGATATGCATTAGTTTGCAAATATTTTCTCTCCTTCTGTAGATTGTCTTTTTGCTCTGTTGATCATTTTCTTTGTTGTGCAGATGCTTTTTAGTTTGATATAATACCAGTTGTTAATTTTTGCTTTTGTTGCCTGTGCTTTTGAGGTATTAGTCATAAAGTCTTTGCCTAATCCTACATCCTGAAGTGTTTCCCCTGTGTTTTCTTCTAGGACTTTCATAGTTTCAGGCTTTATATTTAAGTCTTTAATTCACTTTGAGTTGATTTTGGTATATTGCAAGAGTTAGGGGTCTAGCTTTATTCTTCTACACATGGATATCCAGTTTTGCCAGTACCATTTATTGAAGAGACTGTCTTTTCTCTGATGTATGTTCTCAGCATCTTTGTCAAAGATGAGCTGGCTGTAAATATATGGATTAATTTCTCAGTTCTCTATTCTGTTTCATTGGTCCATGTGTCTATTTTTTTATGCCAGTACCATGCTGCATTGGTTACTATAGATTTGTAGTGTATTTTGAAGTCAGGTAGTGTAATGCTTCCTGCTTTATTCTTGATATAACATACATTGGATAAAGAGCTACAAATTCAGTTGCGTGCTCTGCTACCATGAGCAAATGCATCCAGCTCTCTATGGTAGAATTTCTCAATAAGGAGCCTGGGGATGTTGCTAATTGCTAACCTAGTGCTCATGGCTGTTCTGAGGTTTAATGAAGTAATCATATGTAAAGTGATAAGTCCACCTGATAAAAAGTGCTATGTCAATACCAGGTATTTTAATGGTCTATGAGGTGAAATGAATTAATTGGACTATCATTTAATGTGACAAAATTCAAAAGATTACAAGAGAAAGAAAATTGATAATCATGATCTAGTCCTACCACTTGGTATACTACAAAATTATTATTTCATCAGATTCTACTTCATGGCTAAGGAATGTTTACCAAGATGATTTGAAGCTAATATAAAGGTAAAGAGAATTTACTAAAGATGTTTATTTCATGAAGACATAGTTCTACCTAAAGTACTGTATTTATATCTGAATAACATAATGCACATTTACAATTATAAACCTGATAAATAAACTTTGAAAATGTATTCTGACTGGAGGGGAAATGGGCGTTTCTGGTTATTTGGGGTGGGGTGGGTGGGCTTGGGCTGTAGAAAATGTTATAATATACTCAGTAGGACAGGGAACCAGGAATAGCCCAACTGAATATATTAATATAATCTGAGAAATGATTGGCAAACTAAAATTTTAGAAATACTTTCTTTTTTGTGTGATATTATAAAGTCATTCAGAGAGGAATTTGTTTTGAAGGGAATGCAGGATGGGAATCAGGGAATAGAGACCTAGAAAAAAAGAGTGACATTTATATCTGTGGATCTATTTTAATGAGGAACAAGGCCCTGATTAGGGGCAAGATTCATTTTAAAAAGAAAAAAAACATTAAGGTCATATTTTTCAACTTTGGCTGCACATTAAAATCACTGGCAGAGCTTTTTAAAGTCAACATTCCCAGGCCACAGCTCAAAATGAAATAAATTAGAGTCTCTGTGGGTTGAGAGCCAGGCATCAGTATTTAAAAAATATTTCTCAATCATTCCAATATTCAACCAAAGGTTACATGGTGGTCTACAAGCATCATCACCATTCCCCATCTATCAATATTAAAAAAACACACACCTTCGATTGGATTTTTATGAAGATACACAGATATCCATCTGAATGGGGACTTTGTTATTTTAAAGTAACATTATTTTGCTCTGTGTTAATAAGTAATACAAACTATTCAGAAATGTAGATGAAACATAAGCAAAAGCATTAGATTTCCATAACCTAGAAATAACCACTATTGATATGCTTACTTATATCCTTCAAAACAGAGATTTAAACAAAAATGAAATTATGCTCTTTGTACTGTTTTTACTGTATTTATTATCCTTAATATATTGAGTATCTTTTCATGTCTGTCAATACACATCTGTAACACAGTTTTCAATGGATGAATGTACCATAGTCCTTCAAAACAGAGATTTAAACAAAAATGAAATTATGCTCTTTGTACTGTTTTTACTGTATTTATTATCCTTAATATATTATCTTTTCATGTCTGTCAATACACATCTGTAACACAGTTTTCAATGGATGAATGTACCATAGATTTTTTAAAGCAGCCCTTGTCTGTTGGCATTGATTTCCTTTCCAATTTCTCATTATTCTGAAAAAAAAAATACTATGACTAACAATCTAGAGAATGGAGATATTGTGAAACATTTAATCTGAAGCAATTCATCAAACACATATTTATTACTCACCCACTATGTGTACATTCTTCTATATAGCATTGAAAACTTAAATTTCCCTGCCTCTTCTCCCTCACTTTCTCACCCTACCTCCCACCCAATCTCTCCATGAGAAACGGGAATTATAAAACTGGAAACAAGACCTGGTAGTATCTGTGTTGGCTATGGAAGCTTGGGCTGCCCAAATCAGTGAAAAGGATGCGAGTTTGGCGATGCAAGTTTGGAGTTGGAACACCTGACTCCCATGCCAGCTTCAGTATATATTAGTTGTGTGACACTAGACAACTTATTTAAGTTCTCTTACCTTCAATTTCCCTACTATAAAAGAGGAGAAATGATTACTGTTGTAATACACTCAAGTTAAAGTTAGATAATGTATATCACAGTGCATATAAAGTGTATTAAATATGGGCATAAATCCATTTGTGACTATTATTTAAAAAATTAGGAGAAATACACTACCAAAAAACTAATGTTTCTTATTGCATAAAGTTAAATAAAGGTTTAAAATTTACCCCGATTCTTTTAAAATGTATGTAAAATCAAAACACTGGACATCTCTTTTAGAGAATTATATTGTTTCTGTGCTTGTCTTAAAATGGAGATTGTTTAGATTTGTATTTAAACACTATAGATGCCAGTTATTTTTAATGACACTGCCTTAGTCCATTATCTGTAACTTATAACAGAATACCTGAAACTGTGTAATTTATAAAAAAATAGAATTTATTTCTTACAGTTTTGGAGGCTGGGAAGCCGAAGCTCAAGGAAGCCTATCTGGTGAGGGCTGCCTTCTTGGTGGGGACTCTCTGCAGAGTCCTGTGGCAATGCACAGCATCACATGGAAAGGGGGCAAGAGCATCGTAATGTGTTCTCTTCTTGTCCTTATACAAACAAGTCTGCTCGATGATAACTCATTAATCTATAAATGGATTAATACATTCATGAGAACATGGCCCTATGGTCCAACCAATTCTTAAAGGCCCCACCTTTCAAATACTGTAATTGGATTACCCTCCTAATTCTGTTACAATAGGGATTAAGTTTCAACATGGTCTTTGGAGGAGACAAATTATTTGTTAATTTGGGCAAGATTTTGGGATGATATAAGCACAAATGGAATGGTTTCTCTATTATATGCACTAAAAGGAGTGTCAAAAGGAACCCATTCCTACAAGTGACTAGTTTTAATAATCCACATATGTGGATCTTCATCATCCATTTATTCATTCACTGATTAGTATTAATTGAGTTCTATTAGGTGATAGGTCATATACTGTGTATACAATACTGAGAAGATAGGTATGAAGTCTGGCCTAATGGGCTAATAGTTTAGTGGAAGAAATTGACATTAATTAACATGACATATAATTGTAATAAATGTGTGTGTGTATACATATATATAAATAATTTTTATGTACAACCAAAATATAAAATGAGGAGAACTTTGCTTTATATTAAAACCTGTTACAGTCAAGACAGAAGTACACTACTCTCAAAAAAGTATTGGAACCAATGTAATCTCTCCTGAAATCTCCCTAAGTGCTGCAGGGGCACTTCATTCAGAACACACAGAAAACTATAAAGAAAAAGTTGTAGAATAAATTTTACCATTCGATTAAACCATTAGTTGTGTCTGATTATTTTCTATCTGATAAATAGCCATACCTAGACTTAAGACTGTAAATGAAAACAGAGTTTTTATCTACCTGTGAGTCAAAAAGAGGATAAAATTAAGTGGAAAGTTTTATAAAATCCAGCAGTTGTGGCCCAATCACCAAGTTCATTTGCTTGTATACATTATGTAAGGTAACATTAACAGGTAGTGCTTAGCCTTCTCTGTGATGAGTTTTCCTCTCCTCTATATGAACTCAGAATTTAAAGAAGCATAAAAATAATCTAAACATTCTTCCCATTGCAGAAGCTTTTTTGCACTATCACTGGTTGATGGTCTTTCATTGTTTTGTGTGCTTGCCGAGTATAAGGAAACCTGCTTACTGTTTTCCTTCCCCTCACTGTGGTGAACCACTCTAAGATTTCATGAAGTGACTGCGCATTGAGAAGTTTTATATTATTAGTTTGGTTAGCAATCACCTGAGGAATTGAGACAGATCTGATTCATCAGAGGCTATTTCAAAAAACCAGAATGGCAGTTGATTTAAAATTGGATATATATATGTGGCCTAAGATCCAGAACTATTTGTCTTCATGGGGCATAACCTTTCTAGTGGGAAAATCCATTCAGTTTATCAAATTATAGGCCAGAAGTTTATTTTGTGAGCAAAGGGATTTGGGGGTTTTAAGGAATATTTCTATGTTAGATGGTAAATTGAAGTTCTTTACCCTGGGGATATTTTTTTCCTACAGAAGTAGAACTCACTTTCTAAGATCTATGCAGTCTTCGCTAAAAAAAAAAAAAAAAAAAAAAAAAAAATCAAAAACTTTACTAAGTGTTTTAATGTTTTTCAGTTGTTGCTAGAAATTTGTTTCTCCTATAACCATAACTAATATACTGAAACCCACTCAGTCCCATGATCTTTTCATCTCCACTGCACTACATCAAAGAAGCTAGTGGTCAAAATGGATGTTGGTTTCTGCCAAATGTGAGGCAAATCACGCCAATGTGACATGCGATCAGGGTCATCTTTGCTTCGGAGAAGCTATAATGTACTGAGAGTTCTTAATTCTCAAAACTAAGAGAAATTTCTGTGAATGGTAAACTGAAAATAATATTTGAGACAGTTTCAAAAAACTTTAATTCTATCCCCAGCTTTGTCACTAATGAGCATATTACTTCAGCTTTCTGAGTTTAATTTCCACATCTGTAAAATGAAAGGACTGAATGGGTTGAGTTCTACAGTGAACTGTAGGGCTAATATAATTTACCACTTTTTATACTGGGGTAGTTTCTTCCTGATAGAAAGAATATTTTGTGCAAATTTGCATTTAGCCTCATCAAGAAATTTGATTTTCATTATCAAATGACATTTTCTCTAAAAATTTACATATTTTGTGATATTTCTTGCTTTATAGGTCACCTAACTTAGACACAATAATTAAAAATGGACCAATATAGCTGAAAAAAGTGTAGAACTGTGAAATTTAATACTTATGCTCCTGATCTGGCTTTTAGCTTAAATAATAAATCTTTAAATTTTAATTATTATAAATAATATTATTACTATTATTATTTCTGTAACAGGAAAGACTTCAGTGGATCTGAAGAACTAAATATAAATTAGATATCACACATATTTGAGAGAACAGAAAATTACAATAGTAAGTTTTATAATGTTTGAGTGAAAATTCATTTTACAATTTGAATGTTCTCTGTCTCCAAATACTCCTATGTCAGCAAAATCCCACCTACTCACAATTGTATGTGCTCAGAACAGAGCCTCAAAACACAAGCAGGTGAAAATCAGAGGTCATGGCCACATTGAAGTGATGGATCTGTGCTAATTTAGAGGCAAACTCTTGTGATTAACAGCATTACGAGTATAATATAAACATTACACAAAAAAACTAATTGTGCTTGCTCTGCAATGCTACCCTTATAAGCCCTGGAGGGACGTGATCCTTCTCTGCTGACTCTGCTATATATGAAGCTTGTAATTTAATACTAACCTCCTCAACGGTAAGTGTTGGCCCAGCCCTATGCTAATTATGTACCAGAGAAAGATAAAACAATTTGGCATATTTTAATGGTAAATATATATTTTTTTTCTCCTTGGTATTATGCATCATCGACTATTTGGAACACATTATTAACCGCTCAAGAATTTTCTTCTTTTTGTCTCCATCAGTATTATGGTCAGCAGGATAATTGGATGTTTCATTTTGAACAAAGACATTTATTTTATTGCTTACCAAAGCTGTTCAATTTTAGCCTTTGGCTATGTGACTTTAATCAGAAGGGTTTGTGATTTAGATCACCATAGCATGTTTATTTTTGCAATTTATTATAACAATCAGCCCTTGAGAAAAATGACAGTAAACAGCTGATAATTTTTGTAAATTAAAAAATATAGTTTATCACCTACTATTGAACAACAAAAAAATCAGTGACTTTCCTGTAGAAATAGACATCATGGTTTGAGAACTCAATACTTGTTAAGATTCTGCTTATTTTTAATGATCAAATACACCTTACACATTGTCTCCTCCAGTGATTCTTAAATTGTTATTCTTAGACTAACTTCAGAATAATAAATTGGAGAATGTCTTTAAAAAGTTAGATTTCTGGGCCGGCCCGGTGGCGCACTGGATAGATTACAGAAGGGAGGTATTAATTGGGGAATATCAAGAGACTGTTTTGCTATGTACCATGGTTCTCAGATTATGCGTAATAACTTCGTATACCATACATTATACGAAGTTATACGATTACCTTTCAGATAACATGAACTATCTTGACTATTGACTTAGTTACTCAGAGATCCAGCACGGAAGAGGCTGCACCTTCTTGAACCTGCAACATTTTTAACACGTGTCCTTTTTGTCCCCAAGGCAAGAAAAAAAGAGCCTGGGGAAGTATACACAGCCTTTTCACTGCTCAGCCCAGCAGTGACACAGTTCATTTCCCTCATAGCCCATTGGCCAGAACTAGTAATATGACTCCAGTACACTACAAAGAGGGTAATAAGTGCAATTCATAATTTTGAGGATGAGAGAACTTGATATTAGTGAAAGAGTTATGTGGTTGACATACTTGCATAAACTTGATATTTTTGTTCTTAGGAATTTTTCCCTGATATATAACTTGGAAGTGGCGAACACTTTTGTAGACTTGACACAATATCAAGGAGTCAACTGGAATAAAAGATAAATATGCCTATAATAAAACAAACAAAAAAAATTAGAAAAGAAAAGAGATGATAAATAGATTTTTTTAAAGTCTGGTAAATATGTTTGCATATTGTGACAGAGGTTAATGCCCTTGCTCTATTAAAAAGTATAAATAAATCATTTTTTAATGGAAACATCGTAATATAAAAAACAAGAAAAAAAAACAGGAGCAGTCAGTCAATATGCAATATGAATACATATATCTAGTAAATCTATGAGAAAAATGTATACTCTCATTCTCCTCAAGAAAACGCAAATTAAAAATCAAATATGTATTCTGCCTACCAAACTTGCAAAAACATTTTGAAAGATAATATAACAGCTGGGAAGCATAATAGGCAGACTTAAATGGAGCTGATTTCATTGAAAGGTTTACAACTATTTTGGAGATCAATTTAATAAGAATTATGAAAATTAAAAATAGAAAATATATACTGGAGAAACATTCAAAAAGTGTACAAAGATGTATGCTCAAGGATATTCACTGTAGCATCATTTGTACACTGAAAATTATAGATATGTTTTTAAATAAGTGATAGTTTTAATAAATTATGGTATGCATATGCAATGGAATTTTGTTAGAGGCAAAAAACATACTAACTAGAANTTACACAAAAAAACTAATTGTGCTTGCTCTGCAATGCTACCCTTATAAGCCCTGGAGGGACGTGATCCTTCTCTGCTGACTCTGCTATATATGAAGCTTGTAATTTAATACTAACCTCCTCAACGGTAAGTGTTGGCCCAGCCCTATGCTAATTATGTACCAGAGAAAGATAAAACAATTTGGCATATTTTAATGGTAAATATATATTTTTTTTCTCCTTGGTATTATGCATCATCGACTATTTGGAACACATTATTAACCGCTCAAGAATTTTCTTCTTTTTGTCTCCATCAGTATTATGGTCAGCAGGATAATTGGATGTTTCATTTTGAACAAAGACATTTATTTTATTGCTTACCAAAGCTGTTCAATTTTAGCCTTTGGCTATGTGACTTTAATCAGAAGGGTTTGTGATTTAGATCACCATAGCATGTTTATTTTTGCAATTTATTATAACAATCAGCCCTTGAGAAAAATGACAGTAAACAGCTGATAATTTTTGTAAATTAAAAAATATAGTTTATCACCTACTATTGAACAACAAAAAAATCAGTGACTTTCCTGTAGAAATAGACATCATGGTTTGAGAACTCAATACTTGTTAAGATTCTGCTTATTTTTAATGATCAAATACACCTTACACATTGTCTCCTCCAGTGATTCTTAAATTGTTATTCTTAGACTAACTTCAGAATAATAAATTGGAGAATGTCTTTAAAAAGTTAGATTTCTTGGCACTACCCAGAATTACTGAATAAGAACTTTGGTAAGCAGAATCCAGGGTTCTTCATTTTTCATAGCTTCCTAGGTAGTTATTATGAACATTGAAGTTTGCATTGTTCTATTTAAAAACTCTTTTTTTATATATAAAGAAATGGTGATCCTGAAAAAATACATGATTGCCCCCCTGCAATCTCATAACTGATTAACAGCAGAACTTGAATCAGAATTCAGATCTCTCTACTTGCAAGACAGCTTCAAGAGACAATATGAACTTGATCTCAATCTATTCTTCATCCTATAGAATAGCTAGAAAAATGAATCAGATAATTAAAGAATACTTTATATTATTAAAATAAAACGAGCATTTTCATAATTTTCATTCCTCAGGTTTGTGTCTCACCTCTTTACATGAATTTTCTCCTAACTAAATTAGTCTAATTTCTCTTTCTTTTTTTTTTTTTGAGACCAAGTTCTGCATAAATGACTTACAACTGGGTGTTCTATTCTCAAGGTTATTCATTTTGTTCTCAACTGTGTCTTTCCCATTTCTATTAATCAGGATATGCTAGGTTATGCTGCAGTGACAAATGAACATGCCAAAGTCACAGTGGCATATCACAATGCAAGTTTATTTGTCACTCACACTACATGTCCAGGTTGGCTCAGGAGGGAACTCTGCTTTATTCTGGTGCTGTTAGCTCTGTTCAGCAAATATTGCTGTCCTGCCTTTTTAGGTGCATAATAGGATTATAGGCACAGGCTTTTTTTGTGGTTGCATTGGGCAATGTGGCTAGCTCTCGATCACTTATAAGCAGAAGTTGCAGGTATTGCAGAGAAACATTTAATTGCTGCTGTGAGACCCTGCAGATATCTCTCTTCTGGCATTGCAATTGGTAATTTCAAAGACGGTGGCCAGTCCTTCAGCGTGGGTCCCAGAGGCACGATGATAAGCAGAGCTTTGCTGCAGACCCACAAGTGATATATTGTAGAAGAGAAAACTAAACTTTTGTTGTTTTATTCTCTGAGATTATTGGAGTTGTTTGTTACCTTTCAGATAACATGAACTATCTTGACTATTGACTTAGTTACTCAGAGATCCAGCACGGAAGAGGCTGCACCTTCTTGAACCTGCAACATTTTTAACACGTGTCCTTTTTGTCCCCAAGGCAAGAAAAAAAGAGCCTGGGGAAGTATACACAGCCTTTTCACTGCTCAGCCCAGCAGTGACACAGTTCATTTCCCTCATAGCCCATTGGCCAGAACTAGTAATATGACTCCAGTACACTACAAAGAGGGTAATAAGTGCAATTCATAATTTTGAGGATGAGAGAACTTGATATTAGTGAAAGAGTTATGTGGTTGACATACTTGCATAAACTTGATATTTTTGTTCTTAGGAATTTTTCCCTGATATATAACTTGGAAGTGGCGAACACTTTTGTAGACTTGACACAATATCAAGGAGTCAACTGGAATAAAAGATAAATATGCCTATAATAAAACAAACAAAAAAAATTAGAAAAGAAAAGAGATGATAAATAGATTTTTTTAAAGTCTGGTAAATATGTTTGCATATTGTGACAGAGGTTAATGCCCTTGCTCTATTAAAAAGTATAAATAAATCATTTTTTAATGGAAACATCGTAATATAAAAAACAAGAAAAAAAAACAGGAGCAGTCAGTCAATATGCAATATGAATACATATATCTAGTAAATCTAT
>NW_007732225.1:8186-8861 GCF_000696425.1 Galeopterus variegatus | reverse complement strand
ACTCTTTTCATCTCATAAAATTGAAATTCTATTTTATCCATTTAACAATAACTCCCCATTCACCCCTCTTGCAGCCCCTGGCATCCACCATTCTACTTTCTGTCTCTATAATTTTGGCTAGTATAAGTTCCTATAAGTTAAATAATACAGTACTATTCTTTTTGCAATTAGCTTATTTTACTTAGCATAATGTCATCAAGGCTCATCCATGTCGTAGCATACATGAGAAATACCTTCCTTTCCAAGGCTGGATAGTATTCCATTGTGGGTAAATACCACATTTCTTTGGATCTAAATAAGTTCCTTGTGGACAGTGTATCATTGGATCATGTGTTTTTAATTATTCTGCCNAGAAATCTCAGTAGGAGAATGTTGGGTATGTTGAAGAAAAAAGTGTCAGTAAGACTATGGGATAGTCAGCTAGAGAGAGGATAATAGAAGGGGGGATGGTAGAGGTTAAATCATAGAGGGTTTGTAGGCTATTGTTAAGAACTTAGAATTTTACTCTGAGATTTGAAGCGTTTTTGATGGATTTGATCAAGCATTATTTGAAAAGCCAATTAAAAGGATCACTCTGCCTATCGTGTGGTGAACCATTGATTATTTTACTGGCCTGTAATTGTTTTCCAATTTTGTAATCATAATACATAACATGCAATATTTACTTTCTTAACC
>NW_007732225.1:5630-6069 GCF_000696425.1 Galeopterus variegatus | reverse complement strand
CCTTGATGTGAGTCTCTCTGAGTTCTTGGATACTTATATTTATGTCTTTTATCAAATTTGGGATGTTTTTAGTCATTATTTCTTCAAATATTCTCTTTTTCCCTTTCTCTCTCTCTTTGCCTTCTTGGACTCCCACAGGGAATATATTGGTCTGCTTGCAGGTTTTCTCTGTTTATTTTTCTTCAGTATTCTTTTTCTCTGCTCCTCTGATTCAATAATTTTAATTGTTCTATCTTCAAGTTCATTCTTTCTTTCTTTTACCTGCTCAAATCTGCCTTCGAATCCCTCATGTGAATTTTTAATTTCAGTTATTATATTTTATAATTAAATTTATTATATTATATTATGTTGATTATAATATTATTATATAATGTATACAATAGAGAAATATACTATGTAATAAATATAATGCATATAATATATTATATATTACATATTA
>NW_007732225.1:0-658 GCF_000696425.1 Galeopterus variegatus | reverse complement strand
ACATAAATTAATAATTCTTCTAAGTGCTTTTGTCTCTTAAATTATACAGAAAAAATGTTTCCTTACAAAGCAAAGTTACAATAATGCTAAGTTTTAGACTAATAACTACTTACTTTTAAATGTATTTGTCTCTTAAATCATGTAGAAAATAAAAAGTGGAGTCACATACTGTCATTACAATAATACTAGTTTTTGTAATTGCCTATCTACATTTATTGAGACCTTTATTTCTTCACATGGCTTTGAATTACAATCTAGTACTTTTCATTTTATTCTGCAGGACTCCTTTATGTATTTTTTGCAGGGCAGGTCTAGTGGAAACAAACTTCTTCAGCTTTTGTTTATCTGGGAATTTCTTAATTTTTCCCATGCTTTTGAAAGAATGTTTTTCTGGATATAGGATTCTTGATTGACGGTTTTTTTTTTTTCTTTCAGCACACTAAATATATTGGCCCACTACTTTCTGGCCTATTAATTCTCTGATGAGAAATCTGCTGATAATCTTGCTGTGGATCCCTTGTATGTGACAAGTCGCTTCACTCTTGCTACTTTCAAGATTCTCTCTTTGTTTTTGGTTTTTCAAAGCTTGATTATGCACCTTGATGTGAGTCTCTCTGAGTTCTTGGATACTTATATTTATGTCTTTTATCAAATTTGG
>NW_007732224.1:123989-138292 GCF_000696425.1 Galeopterus variegatus | reverse complement strand
AAAAAATCTCAAATGGAGCCAGCTAATTCACTTAGCTCTTTTCTTAAGCCCATGAGGTTAAAGGCTATTGGATTTCATGAGAAATAAACAAAATTTCAAATTAGCTACAGTGACCTCCCATTTATGTAGACTGGCCACAGAAGGGATTGTTTGGCTTGGCAGAATAGAGTGGTTAACTCAGAGTTACCGTATACTAAGCTGACTGGCAATAGGCAAATTATTTAATCTCTGATACCTCAGTTTCCATAGTCTCACAATGGGTAATAATAATTGCACTTACACTAAAAGACTGTTGTAAAAACCAAACAAATTAACACATGAAAAGTACTAAGAACGATGTCTGATACTCAGTAAGAGACACAATAAATGTTAGCTACAGCAATAAGAGTAATGCAACTTATATTATTAATATCACATATTGGGTAACTAATTTTCATAGAAACTAAATTATTAACAAGAATAACTCTAATTTCTAGGCATAGGTTAAGCTCTCTTCTGTGCTGATCCTTAGAGTGATTCTAGGTTAGTGATTACCAGGTATTTGAATGTTATCTATATTTTTTCAAAACCTTTACTAAGAGCTTATTTGCTCTTAATATAGAGATTCAAAAATGAATAAGACCTTAAAAATACCAAAGCTACATCAGCGAGAATGATCAAACTACAAAATCTTATGACAATATTTGTTATGTGAAATAATAGAGATAAGCACAGAATTTTATGGGAACACAGAAAGGGATGTTGTGGTAGGCAGAATAAATAGCCCATCCAAAGATGTCCATGTCCTAAGAACCTATGAATATGTTTCATTACATGGCACAGAGAAATTAAGGTCACTAATCATCTGACCTGAAGATAGGGAGATTATTTTGGATTTTTCTGGGTGAACTCAATGTAAACACAAGGTCCTTAAAAGCAGGAGAGGGGAGCAGAATAGGTCAGAGTATAATCATCTGACCTGAAGATAGGGAGATTATTTTGGATTTTTCTGGGTGAACTCAATGTAAATACAAGGTCCATAAAAGCAGGAGAGGGGAGCAGAATAGGTCAGAGTAATGTGATGTGAAAATCAGCCAGCCATTGCTGGACTTGAAAATGGAGGAAGGGGACCATGAACCAAGGAATGTAGGAGGCCTCCAGAACCTGGAAGAGGCAAGGAAATGAGTCTTCTCCAAAGCCTATGGAAAGGAACAAGCCCTCCTGATGCTTTGATTTTAGCCCAGAAATACCCTTGTTAGATTTCAGACATACATAACTTAATACATTTGTGTCATTTTCAAACAACAAATTTGTAGTACTTTGCTATAGCCGACATAGAAAACTAACACAGAATAGAGCCCAACTTGAAGGTGGAAAGGGAGAGAAGTGATGGGAAGGAGAGAAGCTTCTGGGAAGGGGCATGGCTGAGCTGTGTGTTAGAAGATCAATAGTCATTACATATAGCGAGGGCACTCACTCCAGGCAGAGGTCCCAGTTCCACTGATCCAGTGAACTCAGTTTGAGGAGAATTGCAGAAAATGAGGATGGATTAATATGCAGGGGTCCAGTTTTAGAGAGGCTGACATAATAATGAGTCTCTGGTCTTTAGACTATAAAACAAAAGGAGGCTTCAGAGGAGCTTTAGTCGAGGAAATGAGAGGGTCAGCTTTGGGTTTTGGAAACATCATTGGGTTAACAAGTTGGAGATGGGCTTGAAAAGGGCAGGCCAAGAGAAAGGAGCCCATGGAAGAGGTCCAGGGGAGAGATGGTGAAGGCTGAATAAGGGCAGTGGGAGTCAGAAAATAAAAGAAACTCCAGATTTGGGGAATGCTTGTCAGAAAACTGACAGGCTTGAATGTGAGACATAAGGGTGAAGAAAGAACCCAGAATGACCTCTGCATTTCTAGTGTGGTGTAGTGGATTGAATTATGTCTCTTCAAAACTCATTGAAGCTTTAATTGTGTCCCCCAAATTTTATGTATTAGAAACTTAGCCCCCCACTGTGACTGTTAAGAGGGTGGGAAGTCCTATTATGATAATTGTAAGGTGGAGCCTTGAAGAGGTGATTGGATTGTAGGACTGTGCAGTAGTGAATGGATTAAAAATGGTGGTCAGGGGTGTGGTTCTGAGGGCTTTAAAAGAAGAGGAGAGTCTGTCTCTCTTTCTCTGCTCTCTCTGCTTCCACCATCTTTCAATGTGAGACACTGGATCACTGTTGCCACCATCAGATGGACTTTGGACTTCCCAGCCTCAGAAACTGTAAGCAATAAATGTGGTTTTCTTTATAAACCACCCAGTTTCAAATATTTTATTATAAGCTATAGAAATGGACGAATACACTTGGATTGGGTGACCAGGGAGATGCAGGTGCCCTCAAGTGAGATACAGAATGGAGGAGTAGAAATTGATTTAGGGGCAAGCTGATGAGTTTCCTTTTGGCTAATCTGGGATGACCAGATGGAGACACACAGTTGACAGCCAAATAGGTGCACCTGGAACTTAGGGAAGCCTGAATTGATGAGATGGATTTGACATCTGGAATGAGGCATCTCCATCAGCACAAAGCGGATAATTTTAACATCATAGACTATTTAATAGACTGGATGACATCACTCCAGAATGAGAAAACAGTAGGCTGAAGATAGGCCCCTGGGGGACAGTAGCATGTAAGAGGTACCACAGAAAAGAGATGCACATGAGAAAATACGAAGGAGGAATGAGAACTGGAGAACTAGCAAGTGTGGTGTCTAAGGAGCTAAGGAAATAGAGAGTTTCAAGAAGCGGGGGATACACAGGGTCAAATGTAACAGGGTCCAGGAAGATAATGTTTAGATGATGATGATGATGACGCTGATGGTCATGATCAACATGTAATTTTAATAATAATGACAACAGCAGCTAGCACTTCTTGAGCATTCATTATGAGCTCAGTACTATGATTTACACACATAAAGAGCATGCACTTCCTACCAGTACTAAGTGCTTTATAAGTTTTAACTCATTTAATTCTCATCTCAATGCTAGTAGGTAGATACTATTATCAACACCATTTTAGAAATGAAACAATGAAAGGTTAAGTAACTTGCCCATAATTACTCAGTGAATGAGTGGCAGGGCCAAGACTCTCCAGAGGCTATGTTCTCAACAACTAAGCTCTGCTGTCTCACGTCCTATCTCATTTAATGTTCACTATACACGAGCCAGTGAGGAGGCTCCACCATCGTCCTAATTAGACAGATTAAAAATAATTGAGGATTTGCAAAGTTAACCAACTTTCCAAGGTCAGCCAGCCCCAGTGACAGCCCTGGATGGGTGGGATCAGATTGAATGAATTGGTCTGTGTATTGAAACCAGTCAACATGGGTGTAAGTCAACAGAGGAGGCTGCAGATGACATCTGTCACAGGAGACAGGACCCCCTCCTCTGGGAGGTAATGAGGTGAGGAGCTGAGTTGCAGATGGGCTGCAGTTTTTAAGGCTGGTTCAGTTCTGGTTTTTGTTCCTATCCCTCAGGTGAGGCCTCTCAGGCTTTTGATTGAGAGCCTGGTGGGTCTCAGTCTTTTGCGGAATAGTGGGAAATTCTGTTCTGTCTTTCAGAAATTTGTTAGTTTCTTCTCTCACTAACAAGAATTGTGAACAACTACCAACTAATTAAACTTTTCAGTTTGGTTTCTGTATACATGGTAGGCTAACTAAATCTGGGACAGTTATCTCTTAAATTAGAAGTTCTTTATTGGCTTAAAACAGAACACAGAGTTTCCAAAAACACATGTCTATGAATTTCTCACTCTATACAAAACACTGCAGCTTTTTTCTCTGTGAACAAAGCCTTGTAAAGTCCTGGTGTTCTTATACTCACTATCTCCCAACCAGGCTTAAAGGAATGCAATCAGGGTCCCCTATTCCAGGGAACACTGACCACCGGGTATAAGAGGCTGATCTCAGAACAGAGTCAGTACAAACAACAAACAAAGCTGAAACTCAGCTGGGCTGTGTGCCCAAGAAAACCAGCCACACACGAACTCACACCATGGGGGAAGGAGAAAGGAAAAAAAGTTCCAAAAACAAACTGAGGAGAGAAAAAGTCTGGCTGAGAAGATGGCTCCACACAGACTGTACCCCCTCCCCTATGAATGTCTGAGACACAAAGCCAGAGAAAAAGAGCTTCCCTAGTCTTGCCCAGGAAAGGGGCTCCAATCTCTTGACTGACTTGGAAAGCAATAACAGAGAACAACAGCTCTGAGTCTACTGAGAAAGGAGATGGCTTTGGTTCATGCTTACGATAAAATGGGTTTTGCTTAAAAAGACAACCTTAGAAATGCTTCGATATCTTCTATATTATTTACATGTAGAAGTCAGCCTAACTGAAGCATTTATTTGCAAATGTATGGATTAGTTAAGATCATGCTACCTGTTGGAATGGATAAACCTGAAATGTCAGTGGCATCACACTCTTGCTCATGCAAAGTCCAATGTGTAGATGGGAGGATGCGGGGTAATGCTCTGCTCCAGGCAGTCATTCAGGGACTTAGGTTAAAGACAGTTCTGTCAACTGCAGTATGTGGCTTCCTAGGCTGCCTTGAACATTGACATCCAACTAGCAGAAAGGGAAGAGAGAATGGATAATTGTACAGGAGATTTTTATTTATCAGGTCAACAAGTGATATATGATAGTTTAGACTACATATCATTGGCCAGTTAGAACTCAGTCACATGGCTGCATCTAAATACAGAGTGCTGGGAGATGTAGTCTTTGTCTTGGCAGCCACATCTGAGCAAAAGCTCAATATTATGAGAAGGGAACACTAATCATTGATGGAAGAGAGATGTCTCTTCCACAATGGATTTTGTGTTCTTTACCATATCTATTTATTGTATTGGTTTAGTGGTTTTTGAGAGAACTGCTATTGTCATTTTGGGTGAGAGAGTTCTTTGGTGCTGTTCTGTTTCTCCTATTGAAGTATGTTCACACTCCTGATCTCTGTCCACTAATGCCAGAAGCACTCCCAGATACTATGAGAACCACAAACACTACACATTTCCAAATGCCCCCTTCAGGGTTGGTACTCTGCCGTTGGAGAACCAGTCAGAATTTCAAGGGACCAGCTCTTAACTCTTACTAGATCAGGTTATCAGAACTATCTCATCAAGCTAACCTCCCAGTGGCTTCCCCTCTGATTAATGTTCCCCTAAGAAGTCATGCATTCTGCCTCCTTTATAGTATAAATTGTGACCATAAGACAATGTGCAAACATCACAGAAGAGTATCATCCATTCTAAACAGTCACCTTGGGATGAATAGCCACTGAGTGTAATGAGGTTACCATTTCTTTAAGCATTTTGGAACTCTTCTTGTGGAATCATTGTCAGAGATAGAGCTACATAAGAACATGAAATTGTTGAGACTGAGGGAGACTCAGAGGTTCTGTAGTCCAATGTCTGATCTAATGCTTCAGTTCTTTCTACCATGCCTCTGCCAGCTGCTCTTCAACCTTTATTTATTCAGTCAGCATGTGTCCCGAGGCACTGCCTTGGAGCTGGGGATGACACAGAAGTGATGAACAAGGATCCTTGACTTCACGATTTAATAAGGGAGACTGGTATACAGATGGGTCAGTACAATATAAGTAGGTAAATGCCATAGCTAAGGCAGGAAGTGGGTGCTGTGGAGATACAAATGCTGGAGAGACTAAATTGGCTTTAAGAGTAGACATTTGATTTATACTTTGATGTAAAAAGTCGGGTTTCCCAGACTGAGAAGTTAGGATGGTAGCAGGGGTATTATAAAAGAGTGGGGAACAGAGGGGTCTTAGGTTTGGGAAGGAGTAAAGGGCCTGGGAAAGATAGAAGGGCAATAGGATGGATGAAAAGAAGTTAGATGGAAAGGGAAGGTCTGGGAGGACTGAAACAGAGCAAAGACAGAGCCTGGGAAGGAGTGGAGGCTGCAGGTGGACTACAGGGCTCAGAGGGACTTAAAGACAGGGCCTTCTGCTTAAGCATAGTTAACGAGGCAGACTCCTGATGAAACCAACTGCATATCTGGACAATTTTAGATGTTATAAAGATCTTCTCAATATTTAGCTAAAAGCTGCCCCACTTCAGTTCCTACCCTTCTGTCCTGGTTCTACTGTCCTAGACACAGAGATTGATCATAATTAGTTTTCCAGAGATCTGCCCTTCCAGAATCTGAAGATGATTATTATGTCTCCAGAAATATCTTCTCTTCTCCAAGCTAAATGTCCTCTTCATATGTGTTTTTCTGTGAGGTTGTTTGTAATTCTCTTTTCATTCTTATTTCACTCCTCTGTACCAGACATATTCCAGTTGGTCAACATTCCCCTTAAAATGTGGTACCCAGAACAGAACACACAACTCCATGTGTGGTTCACCAGCACAATCTTTGATCTATATTCAAGCATCAAATTAGGTTACCAAGCAGACATACCACATTACTGAGTCATGCTGAACTTTCCATCAAAGACCATGTGTGCTGCTGGTAAGCTCATTCCCTTTTCCATTTAGGGACAGATGTCTTTTGACTGTGAGTGCACAACTTTACATTGATCAACTTACATTTTCCTTGCTAAGATGTGGTCCATATTTCCAGTCTGTCAGGAGCTTTTAGAATAGTCCTTCTAGGGCTGGCCCCGTGGCGCACTCAGGAGAGTGCGGCGCTTGGGAGCGCAGCGGTGCTCCCACCATGAGTTCGGATCCTATATAGGGATGGCCAGTGTGCTCACTGGCTGAGCAAAGAGTATGCTAATATTTGTTGAGGATGTACCAGGTATCAGGTGCTGTGCATTATTAAGTAATGATTAATATGCTCCATTCAAAGATGAGAATATCAAGCCTGACAGCAACATGTAAGTTGCCCAAGGATACAAGCCAGTTAGTGGCAGCACCCAGAATCAAAGGCAGTTTTTCATCCCTCCAAATATCACCACGCTGTCTTCTGCTTACCTTACTTTCTTGTATTCTCTTTTCTTTGACCCACATTAGGTAGCAAGTACTTTTATGATGTGGCTCTCTGGCCATCCAACTCATCCAGCACCCTCCCCCTCATATACATCCCCAAGTCCTTGCCTGGAACATTTTAAACATTTTAAGCATGATTTCAATAGCTCACTTTTAGGTCATGCATTAAAGGAAAACTGTCAGAGAAGAAAAAACCAGTTGGCTGCTAAGTTAGTGCCTCGACGACGACATTGTTTTGGTGTGATTTCCTTTACCCTTGATCAGTTTCTCAGCTTTGCAAAAGCAGCAGTGGGATGCCATTAGTTCCCTCAGAGATCATCAGGCTCTAGGTGACTAATATTCGCCCAACTTGCAAGAAATCGACTACTAACATAGATATCCAATTGCCAAGTTAAGTGAAAGAGCTACTTGTCCAGAATATAAGTCTTGTTCTCCACAGAACTTCTCAGTATAGGGTACCAGAGACATCAAAGAGAGGAAATACTCCTGAAGTCTATTATCCAGGTTGCAGAAAAGCCCAATGAACTACCTCCATTGCATAGTAAATGTATATCTCTGTTGACCTCTACCAGCTATGCACATCACTTTCCTTTGAGTAATGCTCAGGAAACACTGACAAATCTTCAATATTACACTCCTTTTTCTGTGACTCATTACATATCTCATAATATTGTGCCAACCAATTGAATGGGTTGACCTTTTATTTTAGACCATTCCACCATATCTCCCTTAGAATACACTATTCTAGCAACATGTTTGCAATTCTTCTCCTAGGCAGTTTGGTCTAGATTGGTTATGTTCATCCATTATGTGTTGTTTTTTCCACCTCAGAAGGTGACTTTTCCCTGATTTTGCTGTCAAATACTAGGACGCACCTTAAATGAACCCTTTATGCATGGACTACATTAAAATGTTTGCATTCTTTTTGTTCCCCACTGATATTCCAGCCCTTGCAGCTAACATGTTTGCATTTATTAGATGTTCTCTAGAGATGCTGTTTTAAGCTAAAGATGTGGTTCTGAAAATATAAGCAATTTGAGGAACCACTGGAGCTGGTTGGAAAGGAGAAAGATCTTCTACTCCCCTTTAAATACTATAACCTTACAGCCTTCTTGTCGACTGACAACTTGTATATAAATGGACAAATAAATCATCTGTTGTGGTATACTATAGCTTTTGACTATTTTCCTGACCTGTTACATTTCTTTTAGAAAAAAATTTATTCTCCTTTTTCTTGATTTGTTATTCACGTACCCATTTTTCTCCCCTGTACTATTCTTCTCTACTACCTTTGACAACTTTATTATATTTTTATCCAGAGAATATACAAACTGTGTTTGTGTCCCATCCTATTGTTTAAAGTGGGCTGCTGCTCTGGAAAATCTAGTGTCTGGCCAGTTACACTTCTTTGAATTATATCTTATAGCTCCTTCAGGGTAAAGGAATGGCCATACACAACCTGCAGTTTCTATGTGTTCCAAAAGAAAGCTAAGCCAAGTGGAGGGGATTTCCCAGAACTGTAAAACTTCCCTGCCAATGGGTTATGGAGAGCTATTCTTTTTTTTTTTTTCCTTTTTGTCTTTTTTCGTGTCCGGCAACGGATCGCAACCCTCAGTGTCGCGCCCGTACCGGACCGGGACCGGCAACGGGATCGCAACCCTCGGTGCTGCGCCCGGACCTCGCTCAGCCAGTGAGCGGGAACCGGTCTGTATGTGGGATCCGAACCCTCGACGGGAGCGCCGCCACGCTCCCAAGCGGCGCACTGTAGCAGTGCACCACCAGGCCGGCCCAATAAAACCTTCAATGTTTTTATGCCCATGATATTTACACTCTTTTTATGGTTGATTCATTGAACATTTTTTCCCCGGAGATGAGAAAGTAGAGAGCTATTCTTTTAAGATAGGCAAAATGCAAATGTAAGACTCAGCTCTCCTTTTCTCCAGGTTCTGACAGAGAATAAGCAGAAGAATGAAAACCAAATATGGATCAAAGTATCAGCATTATTAGCAATTGCAAATGCCCGATAGCCCCTAAATCTAAAACTCTTTGACAGTACTAGTAGTTGGCAGCACTAGAAGACAGAGATGAGGCAAATCAGATAATAGAACCTCTTATCTTTCATATGTGATCCAGGTTTTGGAATCCTAGTGCCTATGGAGAGAGCTCAGCTTGGCTTAGATACCCAGTCACAGGCAGAGAAACTGGTAGAGAGAGGAAGAGAGTGTTGCCCATCCCGTCACAGACATTCTGCTCAGTTGAGCTTGACAAATGGAGTCTAGAAGCTTAGGAGAAGGCAAAATGAGAGCCCACTGTGCCTGAGAAAAGAAGATTCAAAAGAAAGATAGTAAATCCTGACTCATGCTTTGTGTTTTGGGCTCTTATCAATCAGATTAGATGCTACAATTATCCTCGAGAACAGTAAGAAGGGAATATAGATAGGGCAAAAGAGCTCCTTCAACAAAAGAATTATTAGAAGTAATAAATGAGCTCAGTAAGGTTGCAGAAGATCAATATACAAAAATCAATTATATTTCTATAAACTGGCAATGAGCAATCTGAAAGTAAAATTAAGAAAATAAAACAATCTTAACTACAATAGTATCAAAAAATACTTAAAATAAATTTAACAAAGGAAGTACACAACTTATGCATTGAAAGCTACAAAAATTATTGAAAGAAGTTAAAGAAGACCTAAATAAATGGAAAGATGTCCAATGTTTATGGGCTGAAAGACTATTATTAAGATGACAATCTTTCTCAAATTGATCTACAGATTCAGTGCAACCCCTGTCAAAATACTAGCTCCTTTTTTTTTTGCAGAAATTGACAAGCTAATCTTAAACTTTATATACAATTGCAAAGGCCCCAAATAGCCAAAACAATTTTTAAAAAAGAACAAAGTTGGAAGACACACACTTCCCAATTTCAAAACTTACTACAAAGCTACAGTAATCAAGATAGTGTGGTACTGGCATAAGGATAGACATATAGATGAATGAAACAGATGTGAAAGTCCAGAAACAAGCCCCTACATTTATGGCCAATTGATTTGTAACAAGGGTCAGAAGACAATTGAATGGGAGTAAAGAATCATATTATCAACAAATAGTGCTGGGACAACTGCATGCAAAAGAATGAGGTTGGACCTCGTACCTCATACCATGTACAAAAATTATCTCAAAATTGATCCAAGACTTAATATGAGAGCTAAAACTAGAAAACTGCCAGAAGAAAACATAGTTATACATTTTTATGATTGTGGATTAGACAATGATTTCTTAGATATGACACCAAAAGCATAAGCAAAAAAGGAAACAGATAAGTGGGACTTTATCAAAATTGAATACTTTTGTGCTTCAAATTACACCATTGAGAAAGTGAAAAGACAACTCAAAGAATAAAAAGTATTTGCAAATTATATTTCTTTTTTCTTTTTTCTTTTTTTTTTTTGAGCAGTAAGGGGACCGCAACCCTCGGCACAGTGTTGCCCGCACCACACTCAGCCAGTGAGTGCACCAGCCATCCCTATATAGGATCTGAACCTGCAGCCTTGGCGCTACCAGTGCAGCACTCTCCTGAGTGAGCCACAGGGCCAGCCTGCAAATTATATTTCTAATAAAAGATTTTAATTTAGGGTGCATAAAGAACTCTTCCAACTCAACAACAAAAAGATAAATAATCCAATTAAAAAATTGGCAAAGTATTTGAATATTTCTCTAAAGAAGATTGCAAATAAAAATATGCACATGAAAAAATGCTCAGCGTCATTAGTCATTAGGAAGATGTAAATTAAAACCAGAATGAGATGCCACTTGAATATTTGAATATTTCTCTAAAGAAGATTGCAAATAAAAATATGCACATGAAAAAATGCTCAGCATCATTAGTCATTAGGAAGATGTAAATTAAAACCAGAATGAGATGCCACTTGAAAACCACTAGGATGTATATAATTACAAAGACGGATAACAACAAATGTTGGAGAGGATATGGAAAAAGTTGAACCCTTATACTTTTCTGGGAGAATGTAAAATTATGCAGTTGCTTTGGAAAACAGTTTAAAAGTTCCTTAAAAAGGTAAAGATAGAGCTACCATATAACCCAACAATTCTACTTCTAGGTGTACACCCAGGAGAACTGAAAACACAAGTCCACACAAAAACTTGTAAACAAATATTTATAGTAGCATTATTCTTAATAGCCCAAAGTGAAAACAACTCCAATGTCCATCAACTGAAAAATAAACAAAACATTGTATATCTATACAATAGAATATTATTTAGCCATAGAAAGAATAAAGTACTGATACAGGCTACAACATGAATAACCTTGAATATTTTATGGTGAATTAAAGAAACCAGTCACAACAGACTACATATTGTATAATTCCATTTACAAGGGCACTTTAAAAAATTGTGGAAAAATAGAATTGAAAGATAACATGAATTTTTCCATGAACTTTTTGAAGTACCCTCGTATATGAAATGTTTAGAATAGGCAAATCCATGGAGACAGAGAATAGAATAATATTTGCTGGGGGCTGAGGAATGCAGAGTGACTGCTGTGAGTATGGGGGTTTTTGGGGGGTGATGAAAATACTCTGTAATTAGATAGTGGTGATGGTTATGCAACTCTGAATAAACTAAAACCCACTGAATTGCATACTTTAAAATGCTCAACATTATGATATGTTAATTATATTTCAATAAAGCTGTTATTTAAAAAAAGAGTATATCTGAGTTACTGAACAAAAGTTTGTACATTATATTTTTGAAGAATGATTTTTTTTAATACAACCTATTTCTTTTTACTTATTTATTTTAGTATTGGTTATGGATATTCATGGGGTACAAAGCTGACCGTCACCACTCAAGCCCACGATATGATAGCCAGATCCATACTGGCAGGATGCCCATTACCCCAAATGAAGGATGTTTTTTCTTAAACAAGGATTACCAGCTCATGTAAGACAAAGAATTGTTTAGGGTCTACATTTTTCTCCTCCATAAGATACAGTAAAATACCATCTGGTATTTGGAATATTAAAGTGCAAAGAAGAAAATAAATGGTGAAAGTAGTCAAGTAGGGAAAAGAAACAGAATATTTATTAAAAGCATATTCTGGTTACTTTAAGATAATTTCATAAGGCTGTTTTGGAAAGCCACCCTAAGGGATTGTCTAATAAATGGCACCAACTTATTTTAAGAGCATCTTAGTTCTTAGAAACCAAATTCTCTAAATGGATTAGCTAAAGTATATTGAATATTGTTCTATATAGAATCCCTCTGTTGTGAGGCATTAATGCAGGAAAGCTTTTAACTGTTAAAGGAAATCTTTTCAGATAAAAGAAGACCTTTATTAAATGGAAAGATAGTAATTATGATAATAGTACAAGGTATTCTCTTTCAAGCAATACCAAAAGTACAGAAAAACATCAAATGCAGAAAGTGCACGGTCTGATTGGCTCAATACTGGAAGACCTGTAACCTGTGTTTAGAGTTAGAGAAACATGAGTGGAAGGATAAAGGGGCAGACAATTATCAGAATAGTGTTATTCTTAAAATCTCTGTGGTTTTAGATGAATATTATAATATTAGAAAAATATATTAATCATAAAAAATGATGCAAGATCTTCCAGATAAAGACATCTAAATTCAAAAAAGATCCTAGCAGCCTTTATAAAAAGTATTGCATGAAGAAGGGTTCTGCTCTATTTTTTTTACAAAATACAATCCTATATAAAATACTAGATATTTGAAACAATGGCACAAATGTATTGATGTAAAATTTAGCCTTTGTTTTCTCTATTACACATGTATATATTAATACTATGAATTTGGAGCACCAGCACTTTTACAAGTATTAAAGTGCATAATGAGGAAAAAGAAGAAATGGCCCTGTTCTTTCTTCTTCTTTCTTCTATTTCCTTCCTCCTTGCTTCCCTTCCCCACTAGCTTCTATGTTCCATTTCTTCTTTCCTTTCCTTATTAGTGAAATAACTACCATGTACATATTGTTCATGGTGTTTGTTTCAAGGATTCAAGACTTTTTTTTTTTTTTGTCTTTTTCGTGACCCATAAGGGGATCGCAACCCTTGGCTTGGTGTCGCCCGCACCGCACTCAGCCAGTGAGTGCACCAGCCATTCCTATATAGGATCCAAACCCACGGTGGGAGCGTTGCTGCACTCCCAGCGCCACACTCTCCCGAGTGCGCCACGGGCCGGCCCCAAGGATTCAAGACTTTGAAGAAGACTTCTCAGTCTTTAGAAAGCCCACAGAATGGATATTTGTCCAAAGCTACACAGAATGGATATTTGTCCAAAGCTATGTAAAGCAAAAAGTTAACTGTTATTTTGAGTTAAGAATAAACAGGGTTCATTAACTTTGAAATTATCTGAAGCTTAAATGCCATTGATGAGTAACATTAGGTGGGGTGCCCACCTACCGACCACCTCTATTTTTGTTTACTGCTATAATTCTAGCAATTAGCATTGTTCTGGACACATTTAATATTTGTTGAAGAAATGTAGCAGGGCACAGAGCTATATTTATAAGCTCATTCATTCTTTTAATGAGATATAACTATGTCATGAATATATAAGAAATATGAATGATATTTTTGAGGAATTTACAAGAAGATATCTAGAAAGACCAAAGACAGAGTTAAAACTAAGATCCCCTGAAACAATTCACATGTATTCTTTTTTTGGGCTACGTAGACATGATGTTAATAATCTTATAAAGTACCTAGGGATGTTTGACTTACACAGCCCTAGAGTTTATTTTAATATAAAAAACAGAAGTGGTGACAGTCTCTAGTATTAGAATAAGTAATGGAGAAATATTTGATATTGTTTATTCACACATACAAGTACTATGGGAAAAATTATGAGACTTCTATTTACATTTTAATGCACATATAAAAAACTGAATAATAGTCAAAGAAGAGCTTTTATCACAAAGCATTCCCATGGCATGTGTGTGTGTCTCTTCTTCCTATGCTATCATTTTGTAACCTCACTCAAGGGCTGCAATAAGTAATAGAAAAGTGGTTAACCACATGAAACAACAGGCTTGCTTATTACAGCTATGAAATGTTTTGTCTGTGATTGGAACAAGTAAAAAGCATGATGACTATTCCAGAGACAGAGAAAACGGCAGTTGAAATTCTACCATAATGAAGAGTAAACACCATTCACCTTTGGTGGGACTCTGAAAATACCTCCAGTCTCTTTTCAGTGAGGAGAAAGATGCGTTTTTAAAATATAGTTTAGTATTCTAACTCCACATTTTTTAATCTACTGTCATACTAATCCCAACTCCCAGAAGCTTCTCTGCTCTTCTGAGTAA
>NW_007732224.1:121985-123472 GCF_000696425.1 Galeopterus variegatus | reverse complement strand
AGGGAGGGAGGAAGGAAGGAAGGAAGGAAATAGGTCCCCCACACTCTTTGAGCTGGCAGTTCCAGGGGAAATCTCTGGGTTTTTTTACTCTTTTTCTCTCACCTACTCAGGTTCTGAAGACAGTCCCAGTCACAGAGCTGGACTGCTGTGATGGCAGAGGAATGGATATAGAAACCTGCCTCTCTGGACAGAGGAAATAGAAAAAGAGGTCCCTGAGGTCTGAAATGTGCGTGGGGTGGAATCCTCATAACTTTTCTGCCTATATTCTCTTGTTGCTTCACCCCAAAGGCAGATGCAGTCACTCAGAAATATGCAAGAGTTTAAGGGGAGAAACCCATGGTTCTGGTCAGAGGAACCAGGAAAAGGGGGCCTCGGGGACCAGAGAGTACAGGAAAATCCTAGGGAGGAGAGAACTGGAGAAGGGGATCCCCGAACACTGTATTATACTTTATAATGCAGAGTTTATGTTATAAACTGACCCAAGTCCAAGGCTCACTCCCAAGCCATGCATGCGTGGAATAGACCCAAAGAAAGAAAGAAATAATACAGATAAAAGCAGAATAGAATGGAATTGAAAACAGAAATTCTGTAGAGAAAAATTGATAAAAACAAAAGCTAGTTTTTTTTTTTTNCAGACTGACCAACAAAAAGAGAGAGGAAACACAAATCACCAATATTAAGAGTGAAAGAGGGAATATCATTACAGACCTTACAGGCCCCAAATTTGATAACTTAGGTGAAATGAACCAATTCCTTTAAAGACACAAAGTACCAAAATTCACTCAAGAAGAAATATATAACCTGGATAGTCTACACATATTAAGCAAATTGACTTCATAGTTAAAAACCTTCCAATGAAGAATAGTCCAAACCCAGATGGTTTCCCTGGTGAATTCTAGCAAATATTTAAGAAAGAAATAAAAGCAATTTTACACAATCTCTTCCAGAAAATCGAATAGAAAGTAATATTTCCCCACTCCTTTCATGGAGCCAGAATTATCCTGATAGCAAAACCAGACAGAGACATTACAAGAAAACTACAGACCAATATCCCTCATGAACAGCTGTTAAAATCCTCAGCAAAATACTAACAATTAAATACAGAAAAATATAAAAAATAATACAGCACAACAAAGTGAGGTTTATCCTGGGGACACAAGGCTGGCTCAGTATTAAAAACTGAGTTAAGTTAATCATGATACTAACAGGTTAAGGAAGAACAATATGATCTTCTCAATAGATACAGAAAAACTATTGGACAAAGTTCACCAGCCATTTATGATTAAAAAAACCAACCAACCAAACCAATTTCGCAAGCCAGGAAAAAAAATATATGCTCTTACCCTAATAAAGGTCATCTACCAAAAAAAAAAAAAAAAACCAAAAAACCCAAGAACGAAAAACAAGAAACAAAAATACTCCTACAGCTTATATTTTAGGGTGAAAGACTAAATGATTTCTTTGTAATACTCATATAGGAAACAGAA
>NW_007732224.1:91699-120755 GCF_000696425.1 Galeopterus variegatus | reverse complement strand
GTAACATCAGCCAAGCTGGGGCCACTGGAGCTCAGGAGAAGAGGAGGAGAGACCTACGGAGCTCATGAAGGCAGGAGAAACCATGATGAGAGAAAGAAAAAACTGTTTGGAACTTTTTGCCCCGTGGCTGCTTTAATGCTGGAGCGCATGGAGCAAGAGCCAGCAGAAGCTGCAGCTGTGCCCTTCAGATGGAGTTACTTGGAGGCTGCAGGGGATAAGAGGGCCTTGGCGGCCCCCAGGATAGCAAGACCACTAATAGGATTCCCGTGGGCCCATGCAGGAGCAAGGAGCAAGAACAACTGAAAAAAGGGAGCCACTCAGAAGTGGGTGAGTCAACGCAGGGGACCAGCGGAGGGCCGGTCCCATGGGAAGTGTTTGGAGCAGGGGTGGTGGGGGAGACAGGCCCACTGGAAGAACACTGGGACACAGCAAGGACAGCCGATCTGCCCCCCAGCCAGCACAGGACCACTTGGAGGAGACTGGCCAGTAATGCAGAATTGCATGGGGTACAGTTTAATGAAAAAACTCAGGCCCAGATCAGAGTTTCTACACAACACAGGTGTACCGAGTATCAGAGCTGGAAGTACCTATAAGGTCAACCATTAAACCCTGAGCTGCACAAAAAGTCTTCCCTAGGGAAACAGCAGCTAAGCAGCAATTTAGGTCAACTACAGAGTTCAAGTACTGGTTCCCGCAGGAAGTTCCCCCATTTTAGAAGTAAGCAAAGGACAAAAAACTAGTTCTGGTCCAGGCACACCACCAATGCCATGGGGCCCACCAGGGGACATGAGGCATGAGGCCAGGGGCAGGACTCCCACCCACAACCACTCACACCACCAGCACCTTGGGGCCCCACCCAGGAACCCAAGGATTGGAGCCGGGGACTGGACCCCACTCCCACATCCAGGCACCCTGTGCCAATGCCTCGGGGACTGCCCGGGAGCCTGGGACATGGAGAATGGGACCAGACTCCCCTCCCACAACCAGGCACCCTGTGCCAGTGCCTCAGGGCTCACTTGGGGACCCAGGGCATGGAGAAGGGGACCGGACCCCCCTGCCACAACCAGGCTCACTGTGCCAGTGCCTCAGGACCCAGTCAGGGACCTGGGGTATGGAGCTGTGGATCAGACATTCTCCACAACCAGGCACACCAGCAGCACCAAGGAGCATGCCAAAAACATCATGGCCATGTGGGTGATGCACCGCAGCCACCACAGTAACCATGGCTGCCGTGAAGGCAGCTAGACACCACAACCACCATGCAGATTGTCCGCCAGCCACTGGAGTGCATTAACATAAGGAGAGTCACCAGCAGAGATAAAGAAAGGAGGAGGATGTCTCTCTCCACAGAGCCCATTTCAGAGTGATGGAAGAGGCATCTGCTCTATGATAGTATTGGAGGACCTGATCACACCTCTCAGCACTGGACAGATCTTTTGGGCAGCAAATGAACAGAGTAACCATCATTGTTTCAGAGGGTGAGAAGAAATCTAGGGTGGTTAGAGGGGGGTGGGGGGAGGGAAAGGGGAATGGGGAGGGATTGGACAAGGGGCATAAATAATAATTACAATTTGTAACAATATATATGCTAGTAATATTGATTTGATCAACATATCTCAATGTTGAACCCCCAAAACTTGTATAATCAATTTTGATTCAATAAAAATTTTTAAAAAATAAAAAAAAATAAAATAAAAAACACTAAATAAAAAGATATACTATATTCACTGAGTAGAAGTCATAATGTCAAGATGCCAATTCTTCCCAAATGGATCTATAGGTTCAATGGAATCACACTCAGAATCAGCTTGTAGACACCAACAAGCTGATTCTAACACTTCTACAGAAAGTCAAAGGAACTGAAGGTACCAAAACAATTTTGAAAAAGAACCAAACTGGTGCAATCATACGACCTGATTTCAAGACTTAGGATAAATTACAGCATAAACACAGTATAGTATTGATCAGTAGTACAGAATAGAGAATCCAAAAATAAATCCACACAATATGGTCAATTATTTTTTTATGAAGGTACAAAGGCAGTTTAATGGAAAATTGGTAGTTTCTTCAACAAAAATTTCTTGGAAAATTTGATATCTATATGCAATAAAAATGAATATCAAATAATACTTCACAGACCTAAATGTTAACCATAAAACCATATTACTTTTAGAAGAAAATATAGAAGACAATCTTTGTGATTTTGGTAGGGCAATGAGAGCTTATTTATGATATCAAAAGAAAAAAATTGATAAATTGGACTTTATCAAAATTAGGGACTTTTGTTCTGAGAAAGACACTGTTAAGAGAATAAAAAGACCAGCTACAAACAAAGGAAATATTTGCAAATCTCATCTCCAAAAAAGCCAAATAAGCAGAATATATAAGAAACTCTTAAGATTCAATGATAGGAAAGCAAGCAACTCAATTTAAAAATGCACAAAAGATTTGAACAGATCCTTCAGAGAAGATATATGGAAGGCAAATAAACAACAGAAAAAATTTTCATCTTCATCAGTTATTCTGGAAATGCAACTTTAAGCTGAAACAAGATACTGTTACAGGATAGATGAAAAATGTAAAAGACATTACCAAGTGCTGACAAAATATAGATCAAGTGGAACTCACACACTGGTAGTCATTGATACAGCTTAAGCTCTCAAAAGAACAGCCTAAAAGGTCTCAGAGAACTGATTGCTTCCTAACAGGAGTTTTGCTTGGCTGTGAAGAAGTAAAACTAAAGGTCAACAAGGATCTCTGGGTTTGACTTCAGACAGCTGGATGAGACCCAGTAATTAAAGGGACTTTCCTTGGTGCTTCAAAACAGGAAAAGTGTGGTTATAAGTCAAATAAGCTAACTTTAAAGTTAGCTTTAAAGATGGTGCAAGCTCTTCTATTTCCTGAGAAAAGCAGGCATTGCTTTACTGGCCTGCATCTTGAAGCACCGTCCTTTAGTTAAACTTTCCAGAAGTGCTGTCTTTTAATTTTAAATGTCTTTTTGGAATAACCCTTAAAATGTTAACAGCAGAGTGTAAATTCATTCTTGGTTATCAGGTGTGAAATATTTGTTTGCTTATTGTTTTAAGGAGGGGGTACTTCCAGGAGCTCAGATCCAATAATATGAATTTACAAGGAACACGCCTTATTTTGTTAAAATTTTCTTATTTTCATAAGATTTTAAGGTTACAGGGATTTTAGAGATATCACAGTTCTTGTTCAGTGTATTGGTTATCTATTGCTGCAAAACAGAAAACAAAAAATCAAACTCATAGAAGACCACCTCAGGAACACGCCTTATTTTGTTAAAATTTTCTTATTTTCATAAGATTTTAAGGTTACAGGGATATTAGAGATATCACAGTTCTTGTTCAGTGTATTGGTTATCTATTGCTGCAAAACAGAAAACAAAAAAGCAAACTCATAGAAGACCAACTAGGTCTGTGTTGTCCAATAAGGTAGTCTCATGTAGCTATTTAAATTTTCAATTAAATCAAATTGATAATTCAGTTTCTCAGTTATATTAGCTACATTTTATTATTGCACACATATAGTGCTCAATAGCTATATGTGGCTAGTGGCTGCATTATAACAGTATAGAGAGAAAAACTACAGGCCCGGAAGTCCAGAAGAGCGTGGTGTTCATTCTGGCAGAGTGACCTCGAATAAACCTCAGCTTTCTGCAAACTAATGAAGTAATACTTATTATCTGGGCAGATTAAACAAGATGATGTAGGTAAAATGCCTGTCAGAGTGACTGACACATCATATATACCCAACAAATATTAACTATAATGATAATTATTGTTAGACACTCACCACTAGGCACATATAACCTTCCTGGGCTAATTTAACTTTTCTTTGAAATGGTCTGTTCCAAAGTTGAGTAACAATTTTTATTGGTCACTAGGACATTATTTTTATTTCTTCCTGTCAATCTATCTCCTGAGATTTGGGGATTAGCAGGGGAGGGGGAAAGTGTCCCATTTTTATTTATAATTCCACGAAATGGGGAAGGACAGCTTGAACACTAACTCACTTCATTTCCTCTGCATCAGTGGGTTCCAGTGTCTGAAAAGGCAAGAGAGATGTTGGGTCTGGGGGAAAAAATGCCATCATCTTGCTGACCTTACTAATTAGAATCACTCTTCTCCAAATAATTGTTAGGAAATAAGACCATTTGGAATGGGAGTGTGTTTGTACATAAAAGAGAACGGTGGAGGGAATAGAGAAGAGAGAAGGAAGATCTTATTAGTACCAGGGATTCCTAGGCTAAAACTTCAGGATGAGCATACTTCATTCATTATTTATTTTTATTTCTTTGGTGTCACTAGGTACCATCATTCATAATATATTTACTCAAGATCCTTCCCCACTCTGCAAATATGTTTTACAATACAAGCTTTGATGATCTCAAAAGCTATAGTGCACTTCATTACAGAGTATACTTAAAGAGAGGATGAGCTTCAGTTGGGGTGACCTGTCACACCCAGCTCATCCATTACATCTCTTGTCACAACTGTTTACTTTTTCACACTGTGCTGAAGCCATTAAGAAGGAACACGAAGGTAGGATTGGCTACATGCTGTTCTCCTCTTGACCTGCCAGGGAATTAATCTTGAATGCTCAATTTAATGCTTTCTAACAATGTCTGCTGTGTTAAAAAAAAAAAGACTGTTGCATTAAGAAGAGAGAGAGAAAGAAAAGAAAGGGCACCCACTTAAAGCACAGAACTTAATTTCACTGACATGTACCCTATCACTTTATTTTTGATAGAGAAATAGTAGCAAAAGCTCCACACGTCTTTTTACCACTGCACAACATAGCCAGTGATTACTGGGGTAGAATGCTTACCTACACATAAAGGCGGATAAAAATCAGTGAAAGATACCAGCTTGTAAACAATCATTGCAAGTGGTGGTATATATGAAGAACCATAATATTCTACCATTGATTTGAGAAAAGATTTTAAAACTTTTTTGTATTTATCAAATTTCAATTTAGAAATCTTTGTATTTTTGTATACCTTCAAGTAGTCACATGAAGTGCATACAGGAAACGATGATAAAGTGAAGGTACAGATATTCTCTTTCCTGAAACTCATGAAAATGAACAAAAGGAATAAAAAATAGGGTAGAAATATTATCTATGATTAAACTAGGAAACAACTACAAACACAAATCATGAGCTAGAAAAATAGCTTGCCCAAGACAGTGACATTTGCTCAAAATTTAGGTTAAAAAAATGCCAATGAATCTTTGAAAATTTCTCTGGCAGAATACAGATCTTTCTGAAGGTGAGTTAGCAGGTCCTGAGAGACTCAGACAATAGTCCATCCCTTAGAAGAGTGAGGACTGAGTTAGTGGACAGGACATTAGAGACAAAGAAACATCCTTGCAAAGTCCTGGCTCCTTGCAACCTGGAGACGCTTACTGGAGAGGAGGTGGACAAAGAAGAAACAAGAGAAAAAGAAAAGAGAAACAAATTGCACCTTGGTGAGGAAACTTTACTGGGAGTCGCCCCAACCACTGCCTGAGCGATTTGCTCTCCCAGAAGGGAAACATTCTTCTAGAGCAGAGGTACTTTAGTGAGAATGTTCATGTTAGTTTCAACTTACTCCCTACATGTGTACTTCTGCTTACACTAATGGTGAGCAAACAGAAAGTCACATGTTGACGACTTCTGCTCAGCAAGGATCACACATGGCACCTGCACATGGTTACCACACTCCCCTGCCTCCCACCAAGAAAAGTCAAAAGGGAACATAAAAAGTAATCAATACATTTCAGGGGATTGGAAAGGAAGAGCAATACAGAAAAATACTCCTCTATACTCTTAAAAAATGGAAGAAAACATAGAATCTTTGGTAGGTATGAAGAATACAAAAACATCGACACAAGTGATGAAAGAAGAGCTGAAATAATTAAAGAGATAAAAGGTACCCCGCTCATGCTTAAAAAAGAAATTAAAGACAGTCATAAAACTATTGTCGAGGAAAAGGAAACCACATTAGAAAGAGAAGTAGAATGGATAGTGCTAAAAATAGTGGCAATGACAAGCATGAGAAAATAACATAAATGCATAGGAAAACGAAGAAGCAATTAAAGTTACACTAGATATGGCAACAAAGACTATGGGTTCCTTAAAACAGAGCGCTGGACAAATGAACAACCAAAAAACTCAAACCAAATAAAAAGCACTCAAAGACATAATAGAAAAAAAAAAAAAAACTCCCACAAGAAAGGAAGTTCTGTATCTGCAGATCCTAATGGCACAGCAGTTTTTAATAAAAAAAAATTTACAGAATAATCAATAAAATGACATATTCTGATAAAGCTTATGAACTGCAGACAACCAAAAAACTCAAACCAAATAAAAAGCACTCAAAGACATAATAGAAAAAAAAAAAAAAAAACTCCCACAAGAAAGGAAGTTCTGTACCTGCAGATCCTAATGGCACAGCAGTTTTTAATAAAAAAAATTTACAGAATAATCAATAAAATGACATATTCTGATAAAGCTTATGAACTGCAGGGATAGAGAAAGAAATCTGAGGGTTTTGAGACAAAAAGAATCAAACCACATGCAAGATATAAACATCAGGCTGGCCTCAGACTTCTCCATAGCAACAGTCACTCCCAGGAGACACAAAAGCAATGTCTACTGATTTTTAAAGGAAAAACAAAACTTATATACCCAACATCAGGCTGGCCTCAGACTTCTCCATAGCAACAGTCACTCCCAGGAGACACAAAAGCAATGGCTACTGATTTTTAAAGGAAAAACAAAACTTATATACCCATCTTGGGGTTCAGTCACTTTTAAAGACAAAAAAAGTCATTCTAAAAAAAGTGAGTCCTTAGAAAATCCTGGTTGTTAATGGCATCCAGCCCACCAAGAAATGGATGAGAGAAATGGACAACTCAGGGGGAGGAAACTGAAGGGAAGAGATGGCCGGTGAGATTTGACCCATCTAAATTTAGAAGAAACTTAATGATAAACCACTATGGGAATCGTGATTAATAAATTTTCATAATGACAATCCAATTATACAGCAAACCAAATGTGGTTGGATGAGAATGGGAAAAAATATGAAGGGTCTTCAAAAAGCTGATGGAAGGACTTGTATTATCTTTTAATTCGATTTTTCCATGCATTTGTTGAAGTACCCTTGTATAAGTTAGCCACTTTCTTCATCTTCCACAGCAAGCTGCCAACAATTACTTTCTAAAGGCATCTCTATGTACTGACATGGAGAATATCTGCATTATGAGCAATGAAAAATAGCTGTGGAAATATATATGTAGCATGATCTTAACTGTGAACTTCGGCAGAGTGGGTAGGGTAGGATTGGCAAGCAAAGAGACCAGTTAACACTCATGAATGGTATGAAATTCCTGCAGTTCTTTTATAGTTAATATCAAATACATTTTCATTTTGAATAGATAAAAACATATCTACCATGCTTGTTCAACATGTCAAGCTAATGGTTTGAGTTATTTTATTATATAACTTATTCTCCTGAAAACATTTCCTTTATTTGTTTTAACTCAAGGTAAAATATTTAGACTTACTGATTTCTTTCAAGTTTCTTTAATTTTTTAATATAGTTTCAGCAGACGTATCTTCATCTTTAGTGAGCCCAGGAGACTTTTACACTGTACACATGCTCTTTTAGTCAGTGAATCTCCTAAGCAGTGTCTTTACAGCGTCCAACCATCAGCTTTTGGAATGGAAGGCTAAAACTTGAAACAGTAAGTAGAATTAATGGGCTCCCCAAGGAACGCAAAGCATTGAATTAAATCAATCGATAATAATCATGCTAAGCTTAAATATTGTGGGGTATCATATAATCGGTCTCTCACAGAGGTGACATGTTCTGAATCATGAGAAAGACCACAGAGTTAAATCTTCCTGAAGTGCAATTATGGGTCACTGTGAACAATTCCAAAGTCCCTACATTCATCCCTCTCGAACCTGTCACATCTTGATCTGTTTCTAGTATGTCTCATTGTGTTTGATTCACAGAACAGTCTGACAGGGAAGGACATGGAGTTTGGGAGAACCTGCCAGAAAAGTGAAGGGAACTATTTTTGATTGAGTACCTACTAGCAATTCAGACAGTAGCCAACCTGCTGGAAGACAAGTTGAATGTAAAATCAAATTCACGTCCCTCAGCAGATGTTGTACTTGTTTGCCTGTCATATACATGGCATAGATTATATTAAGACACTAGGATTGGCAGGTTTGCAGGTTTTATTCTGAAAAAACAGGAAAACGTGTGGAGAGCTCTACAAAACGCTTGAGAAATGCATCATAAAGCTGATTTTAAGTCCCCTTTCAAAAAACATTGGCCATAGTATTTTTTCCCCTAAGAGAAATATTGCAGTGGGGACATTAGGGGGTAAAACTAAATTACTCTGAAGTCAGAGGAAGTTCACTGCTATTTTAAAGTAATTGTAATCTAGCTTGTTTGTTTAATAAGGGCTCTTGTAATACCTACTAAAATAAACTTTGATACTGTGGTAGAATGTCTCATTTTATAGAGTAAACTTGAAGTCTAATTGAAGATATTTGTAACTCAACTGATTATCCAAGTGACCAAAGAGAATGCAACATTTTAAAAAATCTAATGGCAAATCATTTAGAAAAGTACACACTCACTCCTTCCCTTACGCATCCTGTAAAACTGAATTTTCACATGGGCAGTTTGCCTAAAAAGGCTATGGTTATCTTTATCAATTGTAGTTATCCATGAACATTTAAATCACCCGTGTCTTAGAAATTACTTTTATTATACATCTATTTTTTGATTTTAAGGGTAATAAATGCATTCTTATTTAGAAAAAGATCAGACAATCTTTGCAACACAAAAATCTATAATGGGTTCTCAGTTCTTGTGTGAGTTGTCGAGATTGTTCAAATCTAACTGTTCTTTTTTAAGGTCCAATCAAAGAAATCACAATGCTATTTAATCAAATTAAAATAACCTATTGATCATAAATGACTACTGTAAATATTGGTGTTGCTTATCTCCATCACAAGTATGAGTGTGTGTATATATGCAGGTGTGTCTATATCTTTATATCATCTATATCGTGTTGTCATGCTGCATGTGAGATTCTTGGTAATACTTTTTTAAAGTCAAATCATACATTCTGTTCTACTGATATCCTATTTTGAGAGACTTTAACATTTTTTTTTATTGTATATTAATTACTGGGAACTTAAGTATTCCAGAAAGTATAGGGTCTGACAATGATGCTGACTTCCATGTATTTGGTGTTGAAATATGGCCTAAGTCATTTTGACCTACTAATGTATATCTTCCCTTGAAAGCATTTATATTCTTCCACAATGCAACCCAGAGAGAAGACACCTTACATATCCCTCTCTTCATAGAGTTTCTTTGCAGCCCCAGGAATCACCTTCATTGTGTCAATTATTCCAGAAAGTATAGGGTCTGACAATGATGCTGACTTCCATGTATTTGGTGTTGAAATATAGCCTAAGTCATTTTGACCTACTAATGTATATCTTCCCTTGAAAGCATTTATATTCTTCCACAATGCAACCCAGAGAGAAGACACCTTATGTATCCCTCTCTTCATAGAGTTTCTTTGCAGCCCCAGGAATCACCTTCATTGTGTCAACTTACTAAAATACAAGGCCCAGTCCCCAAATTGCCTTCTCTTGAACTCTTTTTTAATTCTCTTCCCACATTAAAATTCTTTCTTCTTCCTTTTGGACTATCATATTATTATATAGCTGTGTTATAGCACCTAAGCACTTAGTAACCATTTCATAAATAATTTTTGAATTAATGAGTGGATGAATGGATGTTACAGTAAGCCAGAGTTTTATCTAGAGGCAACAGGATACCTAAAGTACTGGTTTGGGTTCACCTGGCTGGACTGCAAAACCAACACAATTCAGTTTTATCTTAATGGTTCGCCAGATCTGTGAAATTAAGAGTATTACAGAGGCCTACATCTAAAGGAGTTTTAACTGCTGAACTTAAATCCTTGTGAATGTTAAGCTTCATAGATAGGACATATAATAAGGACCAAAATTAATCTACGAAGATTTCAGGTGAACTTCATTTTCTACCTGAAAACCTAATTTCTGGAATAATTAGTGACTTTGCAGAGAGAAAATGTCTTAAAAGCCAAAAAAAGGTTTTGTTTAAGGCATAATAGATTTTGTTTTAATTTATTTAAAATTAATAACTTTTTCCATTTGCTGAGATGTCCAGTAGAACTGAGTCTTGTTCTGCTTTCAGAATAGAATTTGGCCTTCTTTTACCTGTTTTTCTTCTCTTGACATGGATTCTAATTCAAGCTATGTAGCTGGCTCCTTGTGAAAGTTATTTTTTCTTTGACTTGCTCTTAAATATCACTTAATATGATAAACTGCACATTCCCAGTTCTCTTAAGTTTGGATATGAACAAGTAAGCAAAGTAAGAGATCTTCCTTTTGTTTTCAGTTTCATTCTACAAACTGCCTACATATTGGGATTAATAGGCTGTTTAAAAAACTTATCTTTAATTGCACAAAATTTGTCACCCAACATTGTGTGAACTGGGGCCACTCATTTTTGAGAGTTCAGTTTCCTCTTCTGTGAAAATGAGGACATTAGACTAAACCATCTTCAAGTGTTAACATTATATGGTGTTCTGTTTCCAAGTGCACTTGGTTATACTTTTATATGTTTAGAAAAACTCTTGGAACTGAAGTGCATGCATAATTCAGAAAATTACTAAATATTTAGAAATACTTTTAGGGCAAATAAAAAGACAGTGCAAAGAAAATATACTGAGTTGGTTATTCCAAAGCCGGGAATTCAGGATAAATACATTGGACCAAAAAGGTTTTAAAAATGCACAGGTGATAGAGCTAAAAATAGGTCTGTGAGGAATCTGAAACATGTGCAGAGTCCCAAGTCACTTTACAAGCGCTTCTATGATAAGTGCTCAATCAGTGGTAACTAATGTAGCTTTTCTCTTATATTTTACTGTTCCTTATTTTGAGGGACTGCTCTCTCCACATGTGACTACTGTACATGCAGGATGAGCATCTATTAATGTCTTCATTCACTCATTTAACAATGATTTACTAAGCACCTAGTAAATGCAGGCACTGGGCTAGATACTGCAGATATAATGGCAAGCTAGAGAGCATGGTTCCTGCCATCACTTAGCTTTCAAGCTTGTCTTTGCAAAGTATTAAAAAAATATATTGGAATAGAAGGCATTTGTTCTCTATTCAAGCAAGAATACAAATTGCTTCCTCTATGCCTGTTATCAAATTCAAATGGATACTCCTTCTAGCCACTACACTTAATATCCTTTAGGCTTCTTTTTTTTCTCATAAATATAAAGCCTAATGAAATACTACTCAGCAATAAAAATGAACAAAATATGAATACATACAACAACATAGATGCTAAGTGAAGGAAGTCAAACACAAAAGACTACATGTGTGATTCCGTTCATATGAAATTCTTCAAAAGGCAACATTTATAGTGACAGAAAGGAGATCAGCAGTTGCCTAGGGCTGGAGGCCAGGGGACAGGACCCACCACAAAGGGGCACGAGGGAACTGTTTAATACTTAATTGTGGTGGTGGTTACACGATTACATACAGTTACCAAAATCAATTAAAATGTACACTTACAAAGATAAAGCTTATTGCTTGCAAATTATATGTAAATAAAGCTAAAAAGATTGCTGTTATCCACTTCCTAAAAAAAGTTCAGAAGAGAGAAGGGACATTAAACAGTACAAAGAAATGATCCTATTAATTCCCATAGGCTTTCTAACTCTATGGCTATAGTAAGTTACATACCTACACCACATTAGCTTTGCTCTTCACAAAAAAGTGCCTTAAACAGATAATGTTCTAATTTTAATATAACCTTGGCCTTATCAAAATTTGAGAAAAAGCAATCACTATGAAAAGTGTTACTGCATTTTCAGTGATATCACCATTGAAGGCAAAGTCCAGTAAGTTCTTTAAGGTCTCTTATGTAAGGACCTAAGATAATTCTTAGAATTTAATACTAGAAAGAAAGTTTCTGAACAAAATAGTCTTCATGCTCTTGATCCATCACCCACTGTTGATTTTGTTGCCAGGGAGCTCAGAGGCCAATCCGAGTATAATACTCCATTGCACCAACTATATTAGCCTTGCTTTTTATTATCATTTTTTACCTATCTTCTTTTTATCGGAGTGACATCATTGTATAACAGTCTTCTTTTAAAAAAATCTCATCTACTTTAGAATTATGTCAGTTATAAGCTATATAGAGAACCATAGGCACTTTGACAATGACAGCCATGACACTGATATATAACTCTTCAGGTAAGAACCAAGCGACTCAGTTACACACTCAAAAGAATGAAAGTCCAATATCCTTGGGCCAGCATAGGAATCAGAGATTATTCACAAAGGAAAACTTACAAAAGTTTGGGGACAGACGATCATTGATTTGGACAGCTTAAAAATAGGTAAACTTTATAGAATAAGAAGGGAAATCCATTACATAGAACCTCCTGGGCCTTAGGCTGCAGTCATCATCCATTTGCCCCTGGATGCTTTCCGCACTGGATAGCCCTGCCTCTGGAGTAACACCTTATTAGTGGGATTCACCCTGTTGATGAATTACACTAATGCATCATTAGAATGACAGGTCACACCAGTGATGTATTGCCAAGTAACTTAATGAGAGCGATAGCTCATTCCGATTACACTCCCATGAAAGGAGGGTTCTGTCTTCAGAAGAACTCATTTACAAGCCAATTCTGCTTAATTACAGGATACAACATACGCTAATAGTAATGTCAAGATGTTCTTTGGCACCAAGTTTTTGGCACTGATCAAAATATGATTTATTGCTCTACTCTATACACTTGGAAATGTTCGCACATGATGCACAGCCTCAAGATGTGAAGCAAGATACCCTAAAATCCACTTGGTTTCTAGGCTGGAAAACAAACATATTTCCACTGTAGGTACCTGAAAGATGCAGGCTGGAGTGCTTGTGTCAATCAAGTTGTCCCAGAAGCTGCATTTGGCTCAAAAGAGATGGGGGGAGGAGAAATACAGTGACTTCTTCTGAAGACTAGCAGAAACAGTTTATTATACAAGTTGTATCTTCACAATGACAGATAACTTTCATATGAATTAGACTTAAAAATAAACCTGTCAATATCTTAGGCTTGTGCAGAATTTCGACAGTATTGATATCAGTCTAAGAAAGCAAGAAAAACGTGGTGAGGAAGAAGAGAAAGATTATTTATTAAACTTGTAATAAGTATCATTACGGTTTATAAGTGGTCTACTTTGTGTCAGACAAGGTACTAGACCAAACGACCTGGTTTTTTAAAAAAGTATTTGGTAATGATTCATGAAACCTGTGTTAAGGAAGATTAAAAGCTACCTAAATAGCACTCAGTTATGAACTAACATAGCACAAGGACAAAAGAGGGTTCTCTCATTAAATCTGGGAAAACCATGCAAAAAGTATGTTTTCCCTTTTAGCTTGACTGCTAGGAAGCTTAGGGAATTTTATGCTTAATGTTAGTAGTTCCTCCTAATTTCTCTTGCCTTCGTTATCTGGCTGCTGTTCACATATCCTTGTTTGATTGGTTCTATGATATCTGTATCTTGTATCATAAGCCACTTAAATTTTTTTTTTTGGAAGTAGAGCTTAAATCACAAAGTTTGCAAAGCTGTTGAATGTGTGTGTATGTGTGTGTTGGGAGAGACTTAAAAAAAAAGAATAATGTTTTACACTATCCATTGCTTTATACTTTTGCAAGTGCTATTTCTTCATCTCACTTGACCTGCACCAGTGACCCCATTAGCTAGCCAAGACCATGAGTGACCATCTCCACTTAATAGATGACATGGTCAATATCACAGAAGAAATAAATGGTTGAGTTAGCTTTTGAGCCTGGGTTCTGTAACCCCAAGATTGACTAGTTCTCTTTCCCTTATATAATTTTTTCTCCAAAGAAATCACAATACTGATCAAACAACTTTTGATAACTGATAAATATTGGTTAAAAACCATAACAACTAAGTTATTGCAAGATGAATTCTCACATACAGAATAATTGTTCTGTTTTTCAAAACAGAAGACAATTGTCTGTTAGTTGGTGTATGCTGAACCATACAGTTAGGGAAATACAGCTGTCAAGCTGACTGATTGAGTTAGAGTCAGTGGTGAAGGAGTCCAGAGGCAGTTCAATTACAATATTTAATCAATGGTTACATGTGAGGATTTTATGAAACATGCTAAATAGTGGATTTCTTGTTTTGTAAGATACACAGATGCATCCTTTTATTTAAGATAATCCTATATCCCTATTCAATAATTGTCTTTAGAAAAAAAAATGAATTCAACTCAACACATTTTTTTTAATTGTTTTACTCTGAGCATAGTAATAATAGTTTTAAAATGAGATGTATGCCACATTATTTAGATTGACTTCTATTTTAACTCCCAGATTATTTCTTTCCATATCAAAGATCACACTTGACTCTCTTTGTATGAATCTGAAAAACCCTTGTGGAGCTGGTAGGTCAGCCAGTATTCTGAAACCATTCAGGAGTGCAGTTTTTTGACAAATCTAATGGCACTTCCTGAAGCCTTGAAGTCGTGGTTCATGAAACAAAACAATTGTCCAGAAAATACCATTTCTGAAAACAAAAACAGTAAGCACATGTTTTATTTGAAGATTCTGATATGATGGGGTTTGGACTGGGGAGTATGGGAAAGGGAAGTAAGCAGCCCTTTGGCACGTGTGAAAAAACAGCAAAGGAACCAACTCCCATAGGCTCAAGATCCTTGCTTTTGGCACCAAGAGATGCATTAGCTTTTATAAAGCAAATTGTTGATTTTAGACCCCAAACAATATATCAGTGTTGCTTCAAATTGTAAAGACTCAAAATGGCTCAGGCCCAAGAACAACTCAGAGCTGTTAAATGGTTATTTTCCAGTTCTCTCCTTCTATACTCTCTCTTTTTTTCACAATAGCAGCCAGGAAATGATAAGGTAGCTTGAGACTTCCTTAGTATTTTCTATAAGATGATGCACATTACAGATTGATTTTTTAACCTAGAGGCAATTCCTTTATCAATTTCATTTTAAGAGAGAAGACCATTTAAAAGTTGACTTCAATAGGAAACTTCAGATATCATTATATATTTATTATATTTTATGTATACATATAGATATAATTTTTCTTCTATTTGACTATAAGCAGCTTGAGGGTGTTTGGTTCCCTACTAAGGAGAGCACAGTACTTGACACATAGTAGGTACTGAATACTTATAGTTGAATGAACGAGCCCCTACATGAAGAGCTGACTAGAAGGGAAAGTGATTAGATGCAAGTTCAGAGGCCAAAAGCTGTCTCATCAGGGGAGCAAGGTGTGTTGTGAAGGTAGGAACTTACACTGCCCTGAGATAAGTGGAGGCCCAACATGGGGTGACACAAAGTTCACTGGATAGGGAGTAAGGACAGCCAAGTGTTAGTCCTGGCTCCAGCATCTCTGAGACCCTGAATCACCCCTCTGAGCCTCAGTTTTCTACTTTATAAAATGGGAATAGAATTGCCTCTTTGGCTTTCCCAAGGATTACTGTAAGGATCACAGGCTGCAGTGCACATGAAAGCCTTTGCATAGATACAGCCAAACCCTATAGCCATGTAAGCCTGTAGCAAATGATTTCCTGCTTCTCCTGTGGAAAAACATGTAAGTGATAATGAAGTTTTATGTTACTATGGCAGAATGCCTAAGAATCCCCCTCTTCTAGTGGGCAGATAGAGAGGCCCTCCAGCCTGAGAAAACCACTGTTTGGGATCAGCCTAGCTGCATCTGGTTTCAGCCACAGTTCTTCCAGGAAGGAGTTCTTTTTCTTTGAAAATAAATGGCAATTTCTAAGCACATTCATTTTTTACAGTGATACTTTCTCACGTGTGAAAAGGAACAACTCGGGAAAATGTAGAGCCACACACTGGGTATTTAAAGGGGCCTTAAGGGGTAACAAAAAAAGCACATAAGGGGTGGAATGTGTATATGTGTGTTGGGGGGACAGCAGGGCTGGAGACTCAGTCTCAGCATATCTGAAGTGGTGCCAGGGAAGACCATCCTCCCTGGATGCTGGAGTCCTCCAAACTAGAAAAAAGTGGGGGTGATTACCAGCTGCCCGGGAAGCCCATGGTGCTGTAGCTAAGGGCATCCTTTTCAAAAGCTGGAGAAGCTGGTTTGTATTATAATAAAAGGCTTCTAGGAAATACCAGTTAACTTTCCTCTGAAAGTGAAGGGGATGAAAATAAACTTTATTGAATGGTAATAATGAAAACATCCCTTAGATGAAAACAAAAAAAGGTAGAGGGAACAAAAATAAGAGAATCACATGCATTTATGGCCTTAAATCTTTGAATGTGTTGCCCAAAGGATGACCCCATTCTTAAAGTGCTTCTGTTTCTCCTAAGCTTGCCCATGGCTAGGTCTAGAATTTACTTCTTCTAGGACTCACTGCATATTCCCCAGATCTTTGCAAGGGAGTTCAGGACAGAAAAAAACTTTTAGCAAATACCTACTATGCATGAGACAATGTTCTGATTTCTTTGTGCACATTTTCAATTAATACATGACATTGAGCTAAGGCATCAAAATCAAAACAATTACTCTCACATTTGCAGAGGAGGAAAGGGAATCTCCGAGAGGTTTAAGGAGAGACACAAGGTCACACAGCTAGTAACTGACAGCAAAGATTCAAGCCCAGGTCTCCTGCCAGTGACTTTCAAACCTGGACTCTCCCCACTAGGCCATCTTTCCCTTGGCCATATAACTTTCAGGGATCAGAATGGAGAAGTAGAAATTCTCAGGCCCCTTTTGTCCTGGGGTAATTAATGGCTGTGCAGGCATAATTTTGGCCATTGTGTAACCATGAAAACATTTTCCTAAGAGAGATTTTAACAACTCTGATACATTAAAACAAATCAAATATGTTTATATTCATGAGTTCCTAATGATACAAAAAAAATCAATTGGCCACCTGTGGGGAGGGAACTGATGGTTTATTCTGAACATCGGTAAAGTGAAATACTAAAGCATTCATTCTGTTTTTATTCTACAAACCGTACAATCAGGTAACCAAGTAGTAGATGAGGGGAAGTTTCTCTGTTTAGAAATAGTCCAACAAATAAATGAAGAAAGAATGATAAAATTGGAATACCACCATTTATCCCAAACAAATTAAGAATATATGGATCAAACTTCAGTGGCTGCTTCTAAGACAAAAAGAGAGACAATGAGACAGTATACACCTGTTGATGAAGAAGACATCCCCTCCTCAAACCTGAATGTGATTAAGCCTCTAGATCCAACTACCCACTTGGAAGAAATACAGCGGTCAGAGAAAGATGGGAGTCTGTATGGTGGGAAGGGAACCAGCAAAATCAAATTAGAAGAGATCAAAATGTTATTAAAAACAAAAACAGGCAATGCCAACTATTGTGTTAATGGATAAACATGTAGGTGATAAATATATCAAGAAAAGTAAAAATAGAATTACCATAGAAGTCAGGTTAGTGGTTCCTCTTGAGGGGGAGAGGGCTGTGTCTGGGGGGAAGCAAGAGGACGTCTCCTGGGGTATCTTGCAAAGTCTGGCTCCTTCCACGGGTGGTGGTTGTAAATTGTCCACCTTTAAAAACTGAGCTACACGTTTGCGTTATTTTAACGGTAACAAGTGTGCATGTACTTGCTCCTCTCTGACTTGTTTCAAGCACATATTTTTGAGTTTATGGCTCTGAAAGAATCAGGCCTTGTCGTTGGGTATAAAATGCACTGCTGGGGAGAATATTTTAAAACCTGGCTTATTATAAATGAAAATCCTAAGATCCTGTCTCTATAAATTGTCAGTTTCAGTTTGATTTAACAAATACTAGAATCTGTTACCAAACTACGCCAGGCATTACTTTCTTAAATCACAGTGCTACTCCATTTATCACAGAGCTACTTCACTTATTCCAGGGCATAATCTCAGTCCTGCTGACTCTGAGACCCAGGTTGGCCCCTTTGCCTACCATTGGCTTCTCTTCATTCCAAGTTTCCTTTTTATAAACTGAAAGCCAGAGGGACTGTGATGGGCTAGTCACCAAGAAAGGCTGGCTTCAAATCATCGCAGAGAGAGAAGTTTCCCCTGGTAGCCTCCCACACAGCCTGTGCCTATTGGTCCCACCACGTCTCTAAGGATTTTCTTCCCAAGGTTGACCGTCTCCCCCTGCTGCACTTCAACCCCAGGCCTTCATGCTCTTCCGGAGTGATAATCACTGTGTACTGGAGCTAGCTCTCTCTCTCTGGTCCGTATTCACAACTATGTGAACAGTGAGTGCCATGGCTGGACCACGTGTCAGATGGCTTTTGTGAATTATGTTCTTTTCCATTTATCTTTTCATTAAATTGTCACATATAGAAGAGTTTGCAGTTTGTCAAACCCTTTCCCATATACACTTTCGTTTTCATGCTTTCTTTAAAAAAAATCACATTCATGACTTAGATTTTTCAGTCTACAAAGACATTTAATCTCAGTCTGTGGTTCTCAACCCTGCTTGCAGAGAATCACCTAAACTTCTGCCCAACCTTCATCCTAAACCAAATGAAACAGGGCGATTCTGTGTGCAGCAGGGGAGAGAACTACTGGCTTGGATCTTTACTAACTTGGGTGAAATTAATCAGCCCCATTTAATAGGTGGGTTTTTTTTATTTGTTTTTTCCTTTGTGGATTTCCCATCTGGACTTCACTGTACATATATTCCTACCACCATCCTCTCCTTCTCTTCTCCCAGTCATTCATGTGGTTATTGTGTGTGGTTTACACAAACCTTTGGAAAAGCCTCTGTGGCTCCTTCCTGAGAGTAAGATAACAGAAAGAGGGTGGTTGAAGGTCATAGCTCCATTGTTTTCTAACTATGTGACACTGGGAAAGTAGCTTAGCCTCAGCCTCTGTTTTTGCATATACAAAATGGGACAACCAATGTTGTCCTTTCAGGGTTACTGTGAAGGGGAGAAACAATGTCCAGAAAGAACCTAGCCCATAGTCAGAGTTCAAAAAATGGGAACTTTGAATCTTATCGTTCCCTTGGGAACCATGTAATTTGTGCCAGCTCCACCCCAGCTCTGAAGTCCTTTCAGGGGAACATTTTATGACACCCTCTCAAAATGCTCAGTATTCTTACTGTAGGGAAATTTCTTCTGCAGTTACATGAATTCGACATGAAAAATACATAAGACTTATACACACAAATATTTATATTTCATATATTTATTTTTAAATTCATCCTTATATATTAATTTAAATGAAAAATAACCCCTCCCCCCAACCCAGCTACTTCAGATATTGTCTCACCATGCATGGTTGAAATACTTGCAAGCACTCGTACTCTTCAAAAGCAGCCACGTAAGCTCCATGTGCATGGCCCTTACTGGTGGGAAATGCTCAGTGCAGCTCATTTGCTCATCTCAAGTTAATCCTTCAAGGAGAGCTGCTTTTACCTGGCCAGAGGCTCTCCCTTTGAAGTCAACACCTGTCCCGCCAGTACAAAGGGTGAGAAAGCAAAGGAGCCAAGGACAGGGCCCCATCAGAGAGCTTCCTCCAATGAGTCACAGCACATGCCTTCAGGCCTGAGTTCTAAACTTTTGAACTTCTGCTTGGCTGGGAGAACTGACTTTACATTTGACCTCAAATCTGCCATCTATCAAGGTCTTCTATCCTGACTATGAAATTATCATCAAATGTATTGTGACTTCACAGAAAAATGCAAAAATGCTCTATATGAATGATTTGGGTGAGTTGTTTCCTCTGGATTGTTAAACTATCACAATTTTTACCAGTTTTTTTTTTTTTTTTATGTCATAAGCCAATAGTGTGTTTAGAAATAGATCACAAAGTGCATTTACAGTAGTCCCCCTTATCTTACATTCCAAGACCCCCAGTGGATATCTAAAACCGTGGGTAGTATTGGACCCTGTATAAACTGTTTTTCTTGTGCATATATACCTATGATAAGGTTTAATTTATAAATCAGGTACAGTAAGAGATTAACAACAAAACTAATATTAGAGTAGGAGAATTATAACTATGCCAGCATCGCTGCTCTTGTGCTTTGGGGTCATTATGAAGTAAAAGAACTGTTACTTGAACACAAGCACTGCAATAAATACTCTGACAGTCAATCTCATAACCAAGACAGCTACTGAGTAACTAATGAGGAGGAAGTGTCCACAGTGTAGAGACACCGGACAAAGGGACCAGTCACGGCCCAGGGGGGATGGAGTGGGAAGGCACAAGATTTCATCACAACTGTGTGCAATTTAAAACTTGTAAATTGTTTATTTCTGGAATTTTCCATGTAATATTTTCAGATCATGGTAGACCATGAGTAGCTGAAACCACAAAAAGCAAAACCATGCTTAAGGAAGGACTACTGCACTAATTCACAGAGGAAAGTGCGACCATTCACTTGCATGTTATCTATGGCTGTTTTCTCACTACAAGGTCAGAAGCTGCAAAAACTCATCTGACCCCCAAAGCCTACAATATTTACTATCTGGCCCTTTACAGGAAAAAGTTTGCTGACACTTGTCCCAGACCCACCACATAAAAGTTCACTCAATAATACTTTTTAATATTGATATGAATTCTTCTGACCCAAACACTAATTAACTGTGTGACTTTGGGTAAATTACCCTTCTGTACATCAGTTTATCTCATGAATGGGCGTGGCTGTGTTCCAATAAAATCTTGTTTACAAAAGTAGGCTGCAGACCAGATTTGGTCTGTGGCTGCCATTTGCAAACCTTTCATAAAGATGATCCTACTAACCTACAACTTGCATTATTCCTTGTGTCTAGCACTGTGCTGGGTGCTATGGGAAAGGAATGAGGAAATGCGTGAGGATAATTCTCTCTAGAATCAACTAACATAGCATAGACTGTAATGGAGAATCCATCCCCAGCTTCTTATGTCACAAACCTTATCTGCTAGCTAGTATCGGATTCTATTATTTTCTGGCCCAAACGGATAATCTGGGAAGTTATGGAGCCTATTCTGCAATCTCATTTCCAGAAGATAGAACCAGCTTAAAATGTTGGCAAAAGACACCTAAGAATTCCTTGGGGCATAATTTCAGTAAGATGTTGGCCACAGAAGTACATCATAAATGTGATTTTCAAATTTCACTTATTTATTACAGAGTTTTTTTTTTTTTAACTTTGAAATCAAAGTTGGATGTAGGAAGATGGCAGATGACAGCTTCCCAGCAGTATTTTTGGTCACATCACAGGGCAGACAGGTGCATAAATTCCAAAATGCACTCTGAAGGCCAACTAAACTTCTTTCAACCGAAGGGAGGGAGCGTCTCTTCTGCTTGTTTTGAATAGGACTGCATTGTATGTCAGAGAACTCAGTCTTTTTTGGATTTTCACCAAAGTGATGTGGTGGGGAGCAGGAAAGCTAAGGACGGAGGAGACAAATAGAAACTCAGGCCCACTCTGCACGATTGTGCTTGTCACACCCAGCAGAAGCGGGGTCCATCTAAGGAGGGGTGGAAGGACCAAAATGCACTCGCCAAGCCATGCATTCCTTTATCAGTTTCACAAAAAGCACCCTATAGTAAATCTGCAGTCCTGTAAAACACTGAGTTTGGCAAATCTTTGTGTTAATTGTGACTGCATGGACAGGAGGTATGATCTCATCCTAGTCTACATGACTACAGTCTTCATTGCATCTAGGTACACATCTGTAAGAGAGGAATAAACTTCAAGGCATTTTCAACACCCACCCATGGGATGACTGTGCACCTAAGAGGATGTCCATACTTCCAAACAGAGAAGTTAAATGAAGTAATAGCAACCCAGAAACAATGAAGGGAAGGAGTCAGTATGTTCCAAAGAACTTTTGCATAACTAACCCGACTCCGTTGCCTGCAAAATATAGTCCCTGACTGATGAAGGGGTTAAGTGGTTGAGACACACTGAAATGCAAAGCCGAGTTTAGCCTAAACCAATGTTGGTAGATTCATATATATTTGTGGCCACATGTCATGATGTCAGTGAGAACAGGTGACACATCCTCAGCCTTCTGTTTCCCTTTTAATTTAAAGCCCTCTTCTCAACACAGGGAGCCATGATTCATGTTTGTTTTCAAACATTAGACTGATCCCAGGGTGGTTTGCTGCTTATGTATTGTGTGTGTAGGGGGGGCACTTTATTAAGGGAAAAGTTCTTTGATAAGAGGAAAGACCTTTTCATGAACTCCAAGAATTAAATGAAGTAGTCAGGAACTTCCCAGGAGCATGACTGGCCCTGTGTCCAGGTCACCTTCCCCTGATGGTTAAGGGGAAGGTACTAATTCAGCAGCTGCAGACTTGGCAGAAAGTCTTCAGGGCTCAGTGTGATCCCATTGCTTTGATTAAGAAAGAAAATGCATTTCTGCTGTAAAACAGATGAGAAAAGAAGATAAACATGTCCGGTCAGAAGCAGAAGGCTGGATCAAATGCATGGTGCAGTGGGATCTCCCCTCCCCCCCCAGGAAATAAAGCAGAGTAACAACGAATAAAAATAGTGAGAGGTGGGCCGAGCCCGTGGTGCACTCGGGAGAGTGCGGCGCTGGGAGCGCAGCAACGCTCCCGCCGCGGGTTCAGATCCTATGTAGGGTATGGCCGGTGCGCTCACTGGCTGAGCGCGGTGTGGCCAGTCTCAAAAAGGACAAAAAAACCAAAAAAGTAGTGAGAGGAAATAATATCATATTTCAACACAGATATTTTTTCCAGAAAGAATAATTTAGGTCATTCTACGCTGCTTTCCTCTATGATGAATCCCAACATAATTTTTGTGCATCTCGTTGAGCTACTGTGATGCACCCAAATATTCTCAACTTAGTAGTCTACTTGTATTTAAGTGGTTTCTCAAACATACATGAAGCTTAGAAAGATAAGTGATCTGGAATGGGGAGTGGCTTCTGGAGATTTCCTCAGTTAAGGCTCAAAATGAAAACAGACCTAGCAGACCTGAGCTAGAACTATGTCTCCAGGTAAATGACCCATTTATTCTTCCCTGACCAACCAGCAAAATCTTGAACATAAAGCAATAGTAATTTATACATTTTTACCAGAATGTTAAAATGTGACCTAAATGATATAGGAATAAAAAGTGAGCAATAGAGATTTCCTCTTTTGAATTAGAAATTCACTTGGAGAAGGCTTAAAAATACCAACTTAATAAAGAAAGGAGACTAGCAATTTAAATTCTAGAGGTTGTTTAATATTGCCTGGGCAGGGTGGTCATCTGAGATGGAAGATTTCCATTCCTGAAAAATTGGAGTTGGCAAACATTTAGCTATAAAATTTCTATCTATATTTTATAATTGGGCAATGAGATATACTAAAAAAGGCCTCTGAGGATAAGTATCTATCCTGTTTTGATAAATATTTTTGATGAGTTGATCATTGATCTTATAGGGAAGTGGCATTTTGATAAAAAGATTAAAAGACTATGTGGCCACCAAATAGTAACTACTGTAGCAGATGCTCTCTCCGTGGGAGACCAGCCTATATGCCCTCAGAAGTGATCCTTTCAGTGCATCCCATCTGCCAGCACCTGCATCTCATCTTTCAGCAGAGGGAGCTTCTCTTGGTGCCAGAGGGCACCCAAGCCCACATCCACCATGAATGTTGTAGCAGGAAGTGCTAGGCATCCCTTCCCCAAACCTCAGCCATAGAGTTGGTGAATAAATACCCAACCTGCTTGCCCCTTGGGTGGAGTCCCTCAAAGATGCATGTTCTACGCTGTTTGTCAGAGTTCTCCTGTAGGGTCAAGCACTAGTTGCCCATGTGGTAACTTGCATAATATATACTTTATTGGCTTCCTTCTCTTCCCCACTTCCCTATTGCATTGTCTTGCACATCCTAATATGACTATTTGCTCTTGAATCTTTGTCTTAGAGTGTTTCTTAAGGAACCCAAACTAAGAAACTAACAAATGCATCTGGAATGCTTTCCTTTTTTGTTTTCTCTGTCCCATAATAGTTTCCCCCTGAGTGACATAATAATAATTGCCAAATTTAAGAATGTCCTGCTTAAAAGGCAGGCACTATGCAGAAATATACATCTACATACAGGAAAATTCAGAACTGATTCTATTAATGGAAAACCTGATAACCTAATCTATAGGTAGATGCTGACCATGAGGAAGAGGTTTTAAGTGATGTGAAGCAAATAGGAGAAAAAAGCTAATATAACCACAAAATTCTCAAACAGCCTTGTTTGCATTAGTTCACTAACCAAATAACTTATTTGCATATACTTCAGATGTAGATAGCTTTGGGTATTTTACAGAAGATGTTTACATTTTTATATTGTATCACTACCAATATTTTATCAAAACATTATGGCTTTTCCTATAAATCTGTGATTAGATTTACAAAATTTCTACATGTGATTTTAATTTAGACTTAATGCCCTTCTCATTCTGGGAATGAAGCTATAGTTTCACAATAAGTCAATGGTAAAATACAATCCTCTGAACAGAAACTCAAGTTAAATGTTCAATGTACCCTTGTTCTATAAAAAGCATTTTAAACTCATTGAACTTTATAAGGTGCTGAGAAAATGACTGGAAACTTGGTCAAGATGGAGAGTGTAGTAACAGAAATAAAATTTGATGGATTTATCTGGAATAAATTCAGATTTTGAATTTAATGTTGAGGATAACCAAGCTAATGCCACAAGCACTTTTTTAGAATGTTTGAATTGCACTAAGAAATATTACTTTCATGTATTACAAACCAAGTTCAATGCTATTAAAAATCTATTTCCATGAGTAACTATACGAACGCTTTTTACAAATTAGTGTTGGAAATTGAGTATATATGACACTGCAAGTATAGGCCTGAGTTGATGAGGACTTACTAGGGTACCAAAAAATAAGTATCTTCAGGTGAAGATGTTTGCAAGAGAAATTCCTATCAAGGCCTGGAGGGAGGAGAGGTAACAGTTTGTGTGATATAATTTCAGTGGTATTATAAATACGTTCTGTAGCAAGAAATATCCCTTGCTTTTCAATTGTTGACTGATGCCTAACACTCACTTTTAGAGACAATTTTAAAACTTTTTGTTAAAATTTTTCTTTCTGTTAAAATAAAATAGCAATGAGAGGTATAAGATAGCAAGCCGTATCAGTCATTTACCCTCTAGTATGAATTAGTGTCTTTTTCCACCACACAATTTCAAGCATGCTTTGATAAGGAGAGCCAGGAGAAGAGAGTACCACTGAGTATTCAAATAGGCCCAGTCCAGCAAAAAGAATAATTATGATTTGTAATAATGAACATTCTAATGATATTGATTTGATCAACACATGTTGTACATAGGTGATAGTAGTCAATGTTGTACCCCCAAAATATGTATAATCAATCATGCTTCAATAAAAAATAAAACTAAATAACGAAAAAAACACAGAGAGGCCCAGTCCAGAGCAACCATCATAAGTTGATACTAGTGTACACAGATAACAATATTCTACAATCTTTTTAAAGTAATAAAAGCAGTATAATTTATTTGACTCCAGAATGCTGATAAAATTGTTATGTTCTTCTGGTCAGTAAACATTTGTTTGGAACTTTTGTGTACTGGGAACTGGAGATTTAAAGATCAAAGAAACAGGGACCCTCAGTCTAATTATACTCTTATGACTGCCTTCATCTCCAGACAAGACACTTGTCTCCAGATAATTTTTTAATTGTATATATTTAAGATGTGCATCATGATGTTTTGATATACATAGTAAAATGGTTACTATACTCAAGTAAATTATCCTATGCATCACCTTTCATAGTTACCTTGTATGCATGTTTGTGTGTGTGTGTGTGTGTGTGTGTGTGTGTGTGTGTGTGTGGTAAGAGCACTAAAATCTACTCTCAGCAAATTTCCAATATGCAATACAATATTATTAATTACAGTCTTCACACAGTACATTAAATCTCTAAACTTATTCATCCTACATAACTACCATTTTCTATTCTTTGACCTACTTCTCCCATTTCTTTGCCCTCTGTGCCACTGGTAACCACTATTCTACTCTCTGTTTCTATGTATCCAACTTCTTGGTTTTTAGATTTACATATGAGGGAGATCATGGAGTATTTTTCTTTCTGTGCCTGGCTTCTTTCACTTATTAATTCATTCATTATGAACGAATCCTTCTTCCAGATTCATTGATGTTGTTGCAAACGGCAGAATCACCTTCTTTTTTAAGGCTGAATAATATTTGTGTGTGTGTGTGTGTGTGTGTGTGTGTATCATAATTTCTTTATCCATTCATCAGGTAATGGACACTTAGGTTGTTTTCATATTTTGGCTATTGTGAGTCATGTATAGTCTAATGTTAATATACAAATGTTTTCATCTAAATGGTGTAGCTAAATAACCATTTTACTAATTGGTTGATCATATAAATAATTTAAAATATTTATTGCCATGTGTTTTTTAACAGTGCAAGTGTATAGCACATATATGTCAAATAAATATATAAAACATAAACATTGCATGTGTTTACATAGTCTCTTCAATTTCCCTTTTTTCTTTCCCATCTGATCATTTTCTTTCTTACTCTGAAAAGCAATAATCTACGTACATAACTGAAAGAAAATTAGAATGGAAATTGTTAAAATATCTCCCTATAAAAGACATCACAACAGCTGCTAGCAAAGAATAAATTCCAATATAGCAGGAACAGATAAGGGGAACAAATACTAAAATGATGAACAATAAAATTTGATAATTTCTACTCTTTTTTATGACAAATTTATTGCTTAGAATGAGATGCTGACAAGCAATTACAATTGAGTTAATTGAAACATATAAAACAATAAAAAACACAATCAGATCATGGGTATGATGAAATGTATCTTACTCTGAGAAGTGATTTCTGAACTTTTTAGGGAATTTATATTTTAATGTTCTTATCTTTTTACTCTGGTGCTGCCACAGTCTGAATGTTTGTCCCCTCCAAAGCTCATGTGGAAGTTTGATTCCCAATGTGATAGTGCTGAAAGGTGGGACCTTTAGGAGGTGATTAGACAGAGAGGGTTATGCCCTCATGAATGGATTAACCCATTCATGAACAAGTGGCTTATCACAGGAGTGGCACTTGCATTAAAAGGAGAGGGGGAAGTATGTTATCACTCAGCCCTTGCCATTTGATGTCCTCCATAGTCACTCTAGAGAGAGTCTGCACCAAGAAGGCAGCTCTCACCAGATGTGTCCCTCAGACTTTGGACTTCTCAGCCTCCAAAATTGTAAGAAATCAATTCTGTTTTTTTTATACATTTCCCAGTTTCAGGTATTCTGTTATAAGTGACAGAAAATGAACTAATACAAGTGGAAACAGATTTAATTTTTGCTTTAAAATTAATTTTTTGAAGACGTCTTTCTACATTGGAACAATCTTCGAGGTATCTAAACACCCAAAGGAAGTTGGTTTCTGTTCCACAAGAGTATAATCTTTGGATTAGGAAGAATGTAAAATGAATGGGTTGGGAGAAGCTGCAATCATTATAAAAGGGAAACACATAAGTAAGCCAAAAGGGAGTTGATGTAAAAAGAAATATTTTTCCTTTGCTTAGAATGTTAGCAACCACTTGAGGCCCCCACACTGGTAACTCAGTTTCCTTTTGCATATTTGTTTATATGGTGAATGAAAGTTTGCATCTGTCTTTTCCTACCTAAAAGGACTGAAGTAACACTTATTAAGAGCCTCTTTCTAGAATGTAAACTTCATGAGGACCTGCCTCTGTGTTTCAATTACAGATGTATATTCTAAGCATCTAGAAGAGTGTCTGACACACAGTAGGTTCTCAGGGAGTGTCTGTCTACAATGGACTGGACACTGTGCCAATCACCTACTCCCAGTGATCAGTAAGACCATGTCTAAAGACACTTGTGTTTCTCAATGGGGATTACTAGCATTTTGAGCAGAATAAGTTTTATTTTGCTTTGGTCTGTTTTTTTGGTGGTGCAGCACTGTCTGGTGCAGTACAGATGTTGAACATTCTTGGCTGCCACTCATTAACTGCCAGTGACAGGTGCCGTGTTATCAGGGCAAACCAAAAATCTCCTACAGATTTCCAAATGCCTCCTGCAGGACAGTTCTCTGATGGAGAAAACAGATGAGTAAAGAGAGTTACTACGTGTTGGTTAGCTCAGTTGGTTAGACTGTGGCATTGTAACACCAGTCAGTGGTTTGGATCCCTGTGCCAGCCAGCCACCAAAGCAAAAACAAAAACAACCGAGAGCTACTACATGTTAAATAATAGCATTCTTTGTTCTTTATAACAAGTTTTAATTCTTATTACAGGCATAGTAGAAGTTCAATTTTAGTGTCTACGTAGTATTTTGTTGAGTATATGTATCTTATTTTTAATCATTTCTCTTCGACTAATCAAGTTGGATATTTACATAGTTTCCAAATTTTTGAAGCCCAGATTCATTTTGGCCTAAGTGCACGGAAGTGACATATTCACTTCACAGATAGGAACATGAAGTTTCAAGTATTTCATGTGAGCAGTAAATTTTCAGTAACAATTATGTCCTCTAGTCTAAATGCAAATGCAGATTAAGCATGGATTAATTCTCCTCCCTACCTTCAGAAAAGGACAAAATGAGATTGGGATTGGTTGTCAGCGTAAAACCTTTGAACAAATCATTTTATTCTTGAAAATTTATCCCAACTGAGTAATTTAAAAGAATGGGGAAGAAATATGGATGTGAAAGTTCTTTATTCTATTGTTTTCACCAGTAAAAAAAAAAAAAAAAAAAAAAAGGAAACTACCTAAATGCTGAAGATGGATATAATGGTTTACTTACTCCATAGAAGATTATACAGAAATTAAAATAATTATAAAGAATATATTACAATAATTAAAGAAAAATTTCTCCTAGAAATGATTTAAAGTGCTTTATATGACATACATTGAATGAGCTGAAAGA